>NC_057809.1:136669479-136839864 GCF_018294505.1 Triticum aestivum | reverse complement strand
CGCGCCGCCGCCGCCTTGCCGCGCCGTCGCCGCCTTGCCGCGCCTCACCGACACCGTTGTGCCTCGCCGGACCGACAAGGTAGTCGCCAGTTTTTTTTAAAAAACCGATCCGTTTTTTTAAAGAAAACCCTAACTTGTTTTTTTGGTTCGCCGTTTTTTTGCGGTTTTTCTTTTTAGCGGACGTTCGTCCGTATGTTCGCTTTAACGAACGGTTTTCGCTTGTTAGTTACAGATAACGAACGCTCGTTCGTTAGCCTGTTCGTCAGTTTTCTTTTATCAGACTATTTCGCGATTATTTCTGATCATGATTTCGGATCCGATTTTCATTCTAGTTTATCTTTTTGCTCGTTAGTCGGAATCAGGCGATTCAAGCGCCTAGATCTTCGTCTCGAGACCCTCTTTGCACTTAACCAACTTGAACAAGTTTTTGCTACCGTAAAATTTAACCTAGGTCCAGATTAGTAAGCGGATCTTGTTTCTTCCGCCGTTTGAGTTTCGTTGCTCCGTTTGATTTGATTCTTTTTGCAAGCCGGAGTTCTTAAGTTGAACTTTCTGGTTAGATCTTCTTATTTGAGTTTTACCCATGCTTCTTTGCTTGATTGCTTATGTATGCTATTGTTTGTTTGTGATGGAATTCCCGGAGTGCGAAGTGTGTTATTTGGAGTCTCTAGGTTACACGGATCATCAGCAAGGCAAGTAACACTTCAATCATACCCCTTTATCACCCAGTTTTTATGCATTAGTTCCAATCCTCAAACATTGCATGACTAGGATGTCATTAACATGTGGGTTGGGAAGTAGTTGATGAGGTAGAACCTATTGCCCTGTTACATTCAAACCCTTGGGAGTTACTTACGCGTTGCTTATATTGCTATGCTATGCTTGTAGACGTGGTTTGGGTGAGTGAAATCCATGACAGATGTGAGATTGATAATTAATGGTTCAACTTAAGGTGGCAACTTAAATACACATCTAGGTGGATTGAGGCACCTGGAGTACCCAATGTTGCCTGTATTTTTGGAAATCCCGGAGTACCCGTGTGATCTTCCTATGGACCGCCACCCAGGCTCAAAGGTAACTGAGATGATTCATGCTAGAAACTTCCGTGTGCAGCCACAAGCTATTGTGGGCTCTAACATAGTTGAGTAAGTTACGTGAAGCTCTTGAAGAGGTGGATCAGCAGGTAGTGGGTTGTAGGTTTGGTATGGTCCGCCCGGAGTAGAGAGTTAATGTTTCTGAAAGACTGTGTCTCGGTCATCCGTTTCTCAAACACCATGTAGTGCGAGAAATCCAACAGAGGCGATCGAGTCTTGTGGGGAAAAGTGCGCAAACCTCTACAGTGTGTACAAACTAATCATGGTTAGCCATGTCTCCGGTTATGGACAAATCTTGAGTATCTAGTACTTGGAGTATCTTAAGTATCTCATTGCTCTAAATTAATATTGTTGGGTTGATAATTACCTTAATTGGGATTGAGTTGGAGGAACCTTCTCAATGATGTTTCAACTACCATGATAGTTAAATTAAAATCTATTCCTTTGTTGTAGGAAAAAATTGGCTTTTCGCAAAACTATAACCATAGAGCTTTCCACCAGCCAAATATGCATGTAGTGATAGCATTATTCTATTCTTGCTCTACTGTGTTATTTCGCGAGCATATTCCATGTGCTGACCCATTTTTGGGCTGCAACGTATTATGTTGCAGACTTTTCAGACGAGGAGCAAGGTTCGTTAGGTCGTTGCCGTGCAGCTCAGCTATGCCGTTGGAGTTGATGGTCTCACTTTAACTTCCAAGCCTTCCGCTGTTATCGTATTAGAAGGCCTTAAGCCATATTTATTGTAATAAGTTCTCTTTTGAGACATTCTATGTAATAAGTGTGTGATTGCTACTCTGTTATAAATCCTCGAGTACTGTGTGTGTCAGCATTACCGATCCAGGGATGACACTGAAGCATAGAGACTTGACCGTTTGAGGTCGGATCACTGCAACTACGGATTAAGCGAAGATTGGCTAAGGACGAGGTGACGATGCACGTGGGAAATGGTTCCAAAGTCGATGTGATCGCAGTCGACACGCTACCTCTACATCTACCTTCGGGATTAGTTTTAGACCTGCATAATTGTTATTTGGTGCTAGCGTTGAGCATGAACATTATATCTGGATCTTGTTTGATGCGAGACGATTATTCATTTAAATATGAGAATAATGGTTGTTCTATTTATATGAGTAATATCTTTTATGGTCATGCACCCTTGAAGAGTGGTCTATTTTTGTTTAATCTCGATAGTAGTGACACACATATTCATAATATTGAAGCCAAAAGATGCAAAGTTGATAATGATAGTGCAACTTATTTGTGGCACTGCCGTTTGGGTCATATTGGTGTAAAGCGCAGGAAGAAATTCCTTCTGATGGACTTTTGGAATCACTTGGTAGTTGCGAACCATGCCTCATGGGCAAGATGACTAAAATGCCGTTCTCCGGAACAATGGAGCGAGCAACAGATTTGTTGGAAATCATACATATTGATGTATGTGGTTCGATGAATATTGAGGCTCATGGCGGGTATCATTATTTTCCCACCTTCACAGATGATTTCAGTAGATATGGGTATATCTACTTGATGAAACATAAGTCTGAAACATTTGAAAAGTTCAAAGAATTTCAGAGTGAAGTGGAAAATCATCGCAACAAGAAAATAAAGTTTCTATGATCTGATCGTGGAGGAGAGTATTTGAGTTACGAGTTTGGTCTTCATTTGAAACAATGTGGAATAGTTTCGCAACCCATGCCACCCGGAACACCACAATGTAATGGTGTGTCCGAACGTCGTAATCGTACTTTACTAGATATGGTGCGATCTATGATGTCTCTTACTGATTTACCGCTATCGTTTTGGGGTTATGCTTTAGAGATGGCTACATTCACGTTAAATAGGGCACCATCTAAATCCGTTGAGACGACACCTTATGAACCGTGGTTTGGAAAGAAACCCAAGTTGTCATTTCTTAAAGTTTGGGGCTGCGATGCTTATGTGAAAAAGCTTCAACCTGATATGCTCGAACCCAAATCGGAGAAATGTGTCTTCATAGGATACCCAAAGGAGACTGTTGGGTACACCTTCTATCACAGATCCGAAGGCAAGACATTCGTTGCTAAGAATGGATCCTTTCTAGAGAAGGAGTTTCTCTCAAAAGAAGTGAGTGAGAGGAAAGTAGAACTTGATGAGGTAACTATACCTGCTCACTTATTGGAAAGTAGTTCATCACAAAAATCTGTTCCTGTGACTCCTACACCAATTAGTTAGGAAGCTAATGATGATGATCATGTAACTTCAGATCAAGTTACTACCGAACCTTGCAGGTCAACCAGAGTAAGATCCGCACCAGAATGGTACGGTAATCCAGTTCTGGAGGTCATGTTACTTGACCATGACGAACCTACGAACTATGAGGAAGCGATGATGAGCCCAGATTCCGTGAAATGGCTTGAGGCCATGAAATCTGAGATGGGATCCATGTATGAGAACAAAGTGTGGACTTTGGTTGACTTGCCCGATGAACAGCAAGCCATTGAGAATAAATGGATCTTCAAGAAGAAGACTAACGCTGACGGTAATGTTACTGTCTACAAAGCTTGACTTGTTGCGAATGGTTTTCGACAAGTTCAAGGAGTTGACTACGATGAGACCTTCTCACCCGTAGCGATGCTTAAGTCCGTCCGAATCATGTTAGCAATTGCCGCATTTTATGATTATGAAATTTGGCAAATGGATGTCAAAACTGCATCCTTAATGGATATCTTAAAGAAGAGTTTTATATGATGCAACCAGAAGGTTTTGTCGATCCAAAAGATGCTAACAAAGTGTGTAAGCTCCAGCGATCCATTTATGGACTGGTGCAAGCATCTCGGAGTTGGAATATACGCTTTGATAGTGTGATCAAAGCATATGGTTTTATATATACTTTTGGAGAAGCCCGTGTTTACAAGAAAGTTAGTGGGAGCTTTGTAGCATTTTTGATATTATATGTGGATGACATATTGTTGATCAGAAATGATACTGAATTTCTGAATAGCATAAAAGGATACTTGAATAAGAATTTTTCAATGAAAGACCTCGGTGAAGCTGCTTATATATTAGGCATCAAGATCTATAGAGATAGATCAAGACGCTTAATTGGACTTTCACAAAGCACATACCTTGATAAAGTTTTGAAGAAGTTCAAAATGGATCAAGCAAAGAAAGGGTTCTTGCCTGTGTTACAAGGTGTGAAGTTGAGTCGGACTCAATGCCCGACCACTGCAGAAGATAGAGAGAAAATGAAATTCATTCCCTATGCTTCAGCCATAGGTTCTATCATGTGTGCAATGTTGTGTACCAGACCTGATGTGTGCCTTGCTATTAGTTTAGTAGGGAGGTACCAAAGTAATCCACGAGTGGATCACTGGACATCGGTCAAGAACATCCTAAAATACCTGAAAATGACTAAGGATATGTTTCTCATTTATGGAGGTGACAAAGAGCTCTCATAAACGGTTACGTCGATGCAAGCTTTGACACTGATCCGGATGACTCTAAATCACAAACCGGATACGTATTTTTATTGAATGGTGGAGCTATCGGTTGGTGCAGCTCCAAGAAGAGCGTCATGGTGGGATCTACGTGTGAAGTGAGTACATAGCTACTTCGGAAGCAGCAAATGAAGGAGTCTGGATGAAGGAGTTCATATCCGATCTAGGTGTCATACCAAGTGCATCGGGTCCAATGAAAATCTTTTGTGACAATACTAGTGCAATTGCCTTGCCAAAGGAATCCAGATTTCACAAGAGAACCAAACACATCAATAGATGCTTCAATTCCATCCGCGTGCAAGTCAAGGAGGGAGACATAGAGATTTGCAAGATACACACGGATCTGAATGTTGCAGACCCGTTGACTAAGCCTCTCTCACGAGCAAAACATGATCAGCACCAGGACTCCATGGGTGTTAGAATCATTACTATGTAATCTAGATTATTGACTCTAGTGCAAGTGGGAGACTGAAGGAAATATGCCCTAGATGCAATAATAAAGTATTTATTTATATTTCCTTATATCATGATAAATGTTTATTATTCATGCTAGAATTGTATTAACCAGAAACTTAGTACATGTGTGAATACATAGACAAACTGAGGGTCACTAGTATGCCTCTACTTGACTAGCTCGTTAACCAAAGATGGTTAAGTTTCCTAGCCATGGACATGAGTTGTCATTTGATTAACAGGATCACATCATTAGAGAATGATGTGATTGACTTGACCCATCCGTTAGCTTAGCACTATGATCGTTTAGTTTATTGCTATTGCTTTCTTCATAACTTATACATGTTCCTATGACTATGGGATTATGCAACTCCCGAATACCGGAGGAACACTTAGTGTGCTATCAAACGTCACAACATAACTGGGTGATTATAAAGATGCTCTATAGGTGTCTCCGATGGTGTTTGTCAGTGTCAAAACCGGCGGATCTCGGGTAGGGGGTCCCGAACTGTGCGTCTAGGCCGGATGGTAACAGGAGACAGGGGACACTTTGTTTTACCCAGGTTCGGGCCCTCTCGATGGAGGTAAAACCCTACTCCTGCTTGATTAATATTGATGATGTGGTTAGTACAAGAGTAGATCTACCACGAGATCAAGGAGGCTAAACCCTGGAAGCTAGCCTATGGTATGATTGTTGTGTATGGAGTTGATTCTGTCCTACGGACTACAACCCTCCGGTTTATATAGACACCGGATAGGGTTAGGGTTACACAGAGTCGGTTATAATGGTAGGAGATCTTGAATATCCGCATCGCCAAGCTTGCCTTCCACGCCAAGGAAAGTCCCCTCTGGACACGGGACGATGTCTTCAATCTTGTATCTTCATAGTCCAGGAGTCCGGCTGAAGGTATAGTCCGGCTATCCGAACACCCCCTAATCCAGGACGCCCTCAGTAGCCTCAGCATGTTTTGCGAGGCGGTTTCCTTGGTACGTCTTGTCGAAGCAGAGATCGTGTACCCTTTTTATGGGATCCTCATTAATACGGACATGGGTAACCCAACCGCGCCATTTATCACGGCGCTCGGGAGGCAAGCGAGTTTTATTAGGCAGGTGGGGACGCATAACCGCGTCCGCCTATATAAGGGGATAAGGATTCACCCTATTTACCTACGCATTCTTCCTCTCTTGCCTACCCATCTCTCGCGCAACCGAGCTCCAGCGCCCAAGCCCGCACTTCCCACCTCAACCTTCTCCAGCAATGTCCAGAGCGGGAGGCAAATGGATGGTCTCCACCGTTACGGAGAGCAAAATCAAGAAGCTAAGGAAGACCGGGTATCTGTCCAAGGACATCGCGCACCGGCTTCCCGAGGAGGGGCAGCTCATCCCCACCCCAAGGCCCCATGAGAGGGTGGTATTTCTCCTCCACTTCCTCTGCGGACTGGGTTTTCCACTCCACCCATTTGTCCGGGGGCTCATGTTCTACTACGGCATGGATTTCCATGATCTGGCCCCGAACTTCATCCTCAACATCTCGGCGTTTATCGTTGTGTGCGAGGCCTTTCTCCGCGTCCGCCCCCATTTCAGTCTCTAGCTGAAGACTTTCAACGTCAAGCCCAAGGTGGTGAGCGGCAGCCAGGCGGAGTGCGGAGGCGCCATGGCGGGCAAGATGGCCAACGCCCTATGGTTCGAGGGCTCCTTCGTGGAGACCCTAAAGGGATGGCAATCCGGGTGGTTTTATATCACCGAGCCACGCGATCCGGAATGGACCGCGGCCCCCTAGTTTCGATCCGGACCCCCCACGCGGCTTGTGTCTTGGAAAGAGACGGGCCTGTCATGGGGCTATGAGGAAGAGGTAGCCGGATTGCAAACATGCATCCGGTCCCTGGTGAACAAGCCAGTCCGGCTAGTTAATATAATCCAGGTTATGCTCGTCCGCCGGATCCTCCCGTGCCAACAACGTGATTTCAATCTGTGAGAGTTCGACCCGGCGCAGCATCAAACCCTCAGCGCACTCTTCAACACAACATACGAAGACGCCTGGAAGATGCTATTCAAGGGCGCCGAGGCTCCCGCATCCGCTTCCGAGGACTGCGGATACAGCTTGCAGCATCACGCTAGCAAGGTACGCTATTTACACCTTTTACAGGATGTTTTAAGCTTTTTCATAGTTTGACTCTATGCGGGATCTAAACTCCCTTACCTTTGACAGGCTTGGCGGGCAGTAGCCGAACCCATTAACTGTCCGGCTCTGCTGCCCGAAGACCCAGCCCCAGCTCTACTAGTGAAGCTGCTGGCTCCGGCACCTTATGTGGTGCCAGAAAAGAAGGCCAAGAAGAAGAAGATCACGGGGACCCGGAAGAGTACCCGTAACATGGTGCTGTCGGACTCGTCATCTGACGAGTCCGAGATGCCCTCTTCCCGTGAAAACAAGGAGGAGGAAGAAGAAACCTCTCCCCCTCCAGCGGGGGAAGGAAAGAAAAGGAAGGCCGCCCCCGAGGGGGGGGGGCGAAGGGTCCAAGAAGAGGAAAACCCCTCCGCCGGACTACGCCCCCGACGCCGACGAGGGCGAAGAGGAGTGGCCGGACAGGGCCAGGCGTCCGGCGAAATCGTAAGTGTTCAGATACCAGAGTAACTCATGATATTCCTTTTGTTGCACAACTTTCCCTAATGTCGAATATAATCATGCAGCCCGCCCCGGGCCGAACTCAACGAGTCGTCGAGCGGCTCCCTGGATTCATCGGACGTGAACTCTGTTCCGCCCGCTGTCTCCCCCCGCACTGCGGATGACGCCGAAGTGGCATCGCAACAAGCTCCGGGGCAGCAGGAGGTGGCCTTGGAGGGGCCTCAAGGCGACCTCCCGGACCCCAGGAGTGAAGGGGACAAGACCCCCCAGGGCTCCAAGTCCGGCTTTGAGCCGGACACCGTGCCGGAATCTTCAACGATTCCGGACCGCGGCGGGCGAACTCCTTTAAAGAGGAGCAAGCCTTCTGAGCCGGCAGCCCCCGTCCAACCGGAGGCGCCGGACAATCTGCTGGAGGTGCTTGAAGGCGCCTCCATCGACAAGGAGCATCGTGCTGTTATGAGTATGGTAATCCAGAAGGTTCAGTCCGCCAAAAGCGGACTGACTGAAGCTTGCGCTAGCCTTCTAACAGGCTTCAAGGTAAGTAAAAATAATATGAAAATATTACCGCATAGACAGTAGCCCCTGATGCTCTTTTTGGCATTCGGAAAGAAAAGCCAAATAGAGGATCTAGTAAATTTCACAGGAGTCTAACAAAAAGAGTCGATATGCGTGTGCAGGCTTCGCTGCTATCCACCGCCGCACTGACTGCGGAGGTGGGTGTCCTGAAGCAGGACCTTGAGCGGGCCGAGCAAGAACTCGGCCTTGCCAAGCGGCAGCTCGAGGAAAAAGAAGGTAAGAAATACCTTACTAAAAAGGGTGCCTATAGAGAGGCGTGATTGCAGAAAATAACAGGAATGTACTGCTTATTGTAGGGTCCACGACTAAGGTGGTGACCCTCAAGCAGGCGCTAGCTGAGGCCGAAAAGAAAACATCCGCGGAGCGCACCGAGCGGGAGAGACTTGGCACTCAGGTCAGCGAGGTGCAGCAAGAGCTTCAGGCTCTCATGAAAAAACATGAGAGTTTGGAGCTTGAGTCAAAGAAACAAGCGTCCGAGCTCGCAACGGCCCTTGAGACTGCCAAGTCTGCCAAGGCCGAAGCCCAAAAGGCCCTCCGAGAGTTGGAGGATATGAAGAAGATAGCAGTGGGTAAGGCATTCTTTATGCAAAGCAGAAATATAAAAGTAAACTACTTGTTACTTACCCGAATCCGGAGTTCTCCAGGGGCATTCGCAGATCTTCCCCGCAGCGTATCCGATGCCGCCGCATTCTACCGAGCTGAAGAGGGCAGCTCGACGGAGAAGGTGTTCTGGTCTCAGTATGCTGAGGCCGGACACCCTGTGCCCTTGAGCGACTAGCTGAAACAGCTGGTCGAACTCCACAAGGCGGCCGAACAAGCCATGAAGGGCTTCATAGTTCAGCTGTGGCCCGGAGAGGCCCTGCCTAGGAGCTACTTCGGGCTTGTACGGCGGCTGGTGGAGGCCTGTCCAAGGCTCGAGGTCCTCAAGTGCTCCGTCTGCATTGAAGGTGCCCATAGGGCCCTTGCCCGTGTAAAGGTGCACTGGGGTAAGCTAGATGGTGAGAAGCTTGTGAAGGACGGCCCGCCGCTGGGGAAGGAGCATCGCAAGCCCGAGAACTACTATAAGGATGTTCTTGCGGGTGCCTGCCTTGTGGCAGACGAATGTACCAAGGATGTAATTTTTGAATAAGCTCGCTCGTTTTTATCCTGTGCGCTGAAAACTTGTTCGTAGGCGCTTAAGCAATGCTTGTTGAATTTAAAATATTATTTTCTGTGCGACCGTTTATCAAAAATTTGAGAGATGGCCAGTCGTCGGCTTCTGCCCCCATGCCACTAGTGCTGGGGTGTTCGGGGATAAACCTGAGCACTCTTTTTACCATAGTTGGGTCCTTCGAGGGAGGCGCTCAGCACAGCGAACCAGGCAATCGGACTATAATGCTTGAACACTCTCACTTAGCCATAGAACGTTATAATTTTAAATTTCGGCGAAGCCCCTAGTTCGGAAGATCGAGTTCGGGGCGCTATCCACGCCTTGGCTGGGATCATCCAGCTCCTCGCTCGAAGCGGCATAAGTCTTTAGGGACTCGAAAAACCTCTCGAACAGCGACTGGTCTCTCGCCTCATCATGACAGTCAGTTTTAGCTTTCTCCACTGAGGTGCTTAACCCAGCTCAACCAGGGCACAATCGTAGTGGTTCTCCTAGTGCTACCTTAGCCGATATAGCGGAACGTAAGGCACCAAAACATAGGAGCCGGGCAAACCCAACTATTGGCCCAAATCATGATTCGGAGCCGATGCATATAGTGCTATAAGTTCGGGGTGCCGCACTTGTGAAAGTGTACGGACTTCTCGCGCCATATTGAAAGGTACTGAAGCCCCTGGCGTACTTGCCTTACCACAGTGTACGGGTGCAACATGTCATTAATGAACATATATATGAAAAGAGTAATGCAAAAAATAGACAAAAAGCTAAGCATTGTTTATAGAGAGGCTGTTTATCAAAGCCGAACGATACAAATAGTGCGGTAGGCAAAAGATATTGGACTATTCAGTATGTCCTGACCAGGGAAAGGCCGCGGAATTTTATTTAAAACGGGTATACCGCTCGTAATAGAGACCACCTGGGAATTCCATAATGCGGCATGGCTTGTCTGCCTCCCTGGATCTTGCATCGTTTGTGCGGCAATTGAACTGCCGAACAGGTCGTCCGAAGTATGGAGTCCTGAAAGTAAGAAAAAATTAAAAAAAGGAATCCAACAGCCCCTGGTACGTTTTAAGACGTATTTTGGGCGTGCCGTTACTGTGCCCCTTCCCATGTGCCCATGGTATTTCAAGGGCGTAGTTATGTACGCGAGGTACTGGTTTTGCTAGGTCGCGAAAGCTGGGGTTGGGGCCGCATTGCTACGCTTGCTCAGAGTGTGCCAGGCAGTCTTGCTGTAGGTTACTCCGGGCGTGCTTGGCAGTGTCTGGCTTTTTAATGGCCGGACTGGGGAATTGCCTAAGAAGGCTACTTTGTACCTCTATTGCGAGAGCTGCCGTATGCTCCTCCGTACGGAGGGAGCGTTCGGTGTTTCCGTTGACCGTGATTACTCCTCGAGGGCCTGGCATCTTGAGTTTGAGATATGCGTAGTGCGGCACCGCATTGAATTTTGCGAATGCGGTTCGTCCGAGCAGGGCGTGATAGCCGTTGCGAAACAGGACTATATCGAAGATTAACTCTTCGCTTCGGAAATTATCCGGGGATCCGAAGACCATGTCAAGTGTTACTGAGCCTGTACAGTTGGCTTCTACACCTGGTATGACGCCTTTAAAGGTCATTCTTGTGGGTTTGATCCTTGAGGGATCTATGCCCATTTCCGCACTGTGTCCTGATAAAGCAGGTTCAGGCTACTGCCGCCGTCCATGAGGACTCTTGTGAGGTGAAATCCGTCGATGATTGGGTCGAGAACCAATGTGGCGAAGCCGCCATGACGGATGCTAGTGGGATGGTCCCTTCGATCAAAGGTGATCAGGCAAGAGGACCATGGGTTGAACTTTGGGGCAACTAGCTCCATCGCGTATACGTCCCGCAGCGCACGCTTCCGCTCCCGCTTGGGAATGTGGGTTGCGTATATCATGTTCACCGTCCACACTTGTGGGGAAAAACCTTTTTGTCCATTGTTTTTCGGCGGCTTGGGCTCCTCGTCGTCGCTGTGCAGCCCCTTGTCTCGGTTTTCGGCTCTTAATTTGCCTGCCTGCTTGAACACCCAACAATCCCTGTTAGTGTGATAAGCTGGCTTTTCGGGGGTGCCATGTATCTGGCACAAGCGATCGAGTATTCGGTCCAAACTGGACGGGCCCTGACTATTCTTTTCGAATGGCTTTTTCCGCTGACCGGATTTGTAGCCTTTGAATCCGGCATTGACTGCCGTGTCTTCATTGATGTCGTTGTTAACGCGGCGTTTTTGTTTGTTCCGACATGTACTGCCGCTTTTGTCCTTGGTATCCGAATTACCAGGGTTCTTTGATAAGTTGTTACTGCGAGCTAGCCAGCTATCTTCTCCCGCGCAAAAGCGGGTCATGAGTGTCGTGAGGGCTGCCATGGATTTCGGCTTTTCCTGTCCCAGGTGCCGGGCAAGCCACTCGTCGCGGATGTTATGCTTGAAGGCTGCTAGGGCCTCTGCTTCCGGACAGTCGACTATCTGGTTTTTCTTTGTTAGGAACCGTGTCCAGAATTGTCTGGCTGATTCTTCTGGCTGCTAAATTATGTGGCTTAAGTCGTCGGCATCCGGCGGCCGCACGTAAGTGCCCTGAAAGTTATCGAGGAATGCGGCTTCCAGGTCCTCCCAAGAACCGATTGAGTCTGCTGGCAAGCTGTTAAGCCAATGCCGGGCCGGTCCTTTAAGTTTGAGCAGGAGGTACTTGATGGCGTGTAGATCGTCGCCGCGTGCCATTTGGATGTGAAGAAGATAGTCTTCAATCCATACCGCCAGGTCTGTGGTTCCATCGTATGATTCAATGTTTATGGGCTTGAAGCCCTCTGGGATTTTATGATCCATTACTTCATTCGTGAAGCATAGCGGGTGTGCGACGCCTCTGTACTGGGCTATATCACAACGCAGCTTGGAAGAGCTATGTCTGTTGTGTTCGGCCCGACCGGATTTGTTGTATCCGGAGTGAAGATCATTGTCATATGCCGTAGGGCGCCTACGCGATCCGTAGATTGATCTTGTCTGTCTTGCCTTGTCCTCCAGTATGTCTCGCAGGTCAGATGCATTTTCCCGTTCCTTAGTTGTGCCGCGTCGGGGCATGGCTTGGGTGGAGGGCCGACATGCCTCTCTGTCGCGGCCGCGAGGTGGCCGGTCTGCCATGTCATGCGCTGGTGATGTAGGTGCTTCCTCCTCTGATCGGGGTAGCGGCCTGCGCTTCGGGTAACTCTTGGAGGGGCGTTCGAGTTCATACTCTTCGGCCGCAAGGTCTTCAGTCCATCTGCCAGCTAGCAATTCTTGGGCAGCTCTAAGCTGTTGCTGCTTTTTCTTGAGGCTGCTTGCCGTAGCTAAAAGCCTGCGTTTAAAACGCTCTTGTTCGGTGGGGTCTGATGGTATGACGAATTCGTCGTCATCGAGGCTTGCCTCATCTTCGGAGGGAGGCGTATAGTTATCATCCTCGACCTCTTGGTCTGCCGCTCTCTCATGGGGGCTGGCTTCTCCATCTTCCTGTGCCGAATTTTGCTGAGGTGGGTGTTCTTCGGCGCTATCCGGGGTAGTATTATCTCCCGTGCCGGAATCACTGTTTTTGCTTTGGCGGGATTTAGAGCGGCGCCGCTGACGTCGGCGCTTTTGCTGTTTCTTGGGGGCGTCATCCCCCACTGTTCCATCGCCATCTCCGTCTTTTGGAGTATCCACCATGTATATGTCGTATGACGAGGTGGCTTTCCAGCGCCCTACAGGTGCTGGTTCTTGTTCGTCTCCTATATCGGCATCCATGCCGTCGATGTCTTCGGAGCCGAAGTCAAGTATGTCGGTTAAATCGTCGACAGTGGATACCAAGTGGCGGGTGGGTTTTGAATTTCCTCACGGTCCGTATCCCACCCTGCTGACCGTAGACCGGCCAAGGCTCTCCTGATAAAGAGAGACTTAAGAGAATTCAGGATGTCGCCAAAGGGCGAATGCTGAAAGATGTCCGCTGTGGTGAACTCCATTGCCGGCGCCCAATCGGATTCGATTGGCAGGGGCGCGGGGGGCTCGGAGTTCGGAGAGGAATCCGGCTCCTCGGAGTCACGGGCCATGCGGAGTGCGGGGCTAGGGTTCGTCTCGATCGCCTCTAAGGTCGCAGCCCCTGAGGCAGCGTCCAACCGCTGATCCTCGATCGACGCAGTAGGTTCCGAATCAATGGTTGAAGCCGATGCGTGTGCAGCCTCCAACGCGCTGTTCGGCGGCTGGGCTATATCATGCCCATCAAGACAATGCGGCACGCTTGGCTGTGGCTCGAATCCGTCGAAGATCAAGTCTCCGCGGATGTCAGCCGTGTAGTTTAGGCTTCCAAACCTGACCTGATGGCCAGGGGCGTAGCTTTCGATCTGCTTAAGGTGGCCAAGCGAATTGGCCCGCAGTGCGAAGCCACCGAAGACGAAGATCTGTCCGGGGAGAAAAGTCTCACCCTGGACTGCATCGTTGTTGAAGATCGAAGGAGCCATCGGGCCTAAAGGCGATGGCACAGAGGAACTCTCAATGAAAGCACCAATGTCGGTGTCAAAACCGGCGGATCTCGGGTAGGGGGTCCCGATCTGTGCGTCTAGGCCGGATGGTAACAGGAGACAGGGGACACTTTGTTTTACCTAGGTTCGGGCCCTCTCGATGGAGGTAAAACCCTACTCCTGCTTGATTAATATTGATGATGTGGGTAGTACAAGAGTAGATCTACCACGAGATCAAGGAGGCTAAACCCTAGAAGCTAGCCTATGGTATGATTGTTGTGTATGGAGTTGATTCTGTCCTACGGACTACAACCCTCCGGTTTATATAGACACCGGATAGGGTTAGGGTTACACAGAGTCGGTTATAATGGTAGGAGATCTTGAATATCCGCATCGCCAAGCTTGCCTTCCACGCCAAGGAAAGTCCCCTCTGGACACGGGACGAAGTCTTCAATCTTGTATCTTCATAGTCTAGGAGTCCGGCTGAAGGTATAGTCCGGCTATCCGAACACCCCCTAATCCAGGACTCCCTCAGTGTTTGTTGAGTTGGCGTAGATCGTGTCGGCGTCCTGGGAATGGGGGTCCCCAAACTTGCCTACCTACGGCCCATAGCATGGCTCCACCAGCGGCCTGGTACGGCCCATCTTCACCAGCATACACTCAAGACCCTCGCGAGGGGCCAAGCCTCGCGAGGCGGATGATGCAAGACCTCCTCGGGGGCGGCCTCACTAGGCTGGCTCGCAAGGGGCGGAGAGATCACGGGAAGGGGCACCTCGCGAGGTTCTTGTGACGCAACCCATGACGACCAAGGCCAGGCTGGTGCCAGGCAGGCGCCAACGCGCGCAGTGTACTCGTTTCATCTTTGGTGCTAAAGGGGTAGGCGCAGGCGAGGACTCCTGAGGCATTAGGCAAAGGTTTCCATATCGATGCAACAAGACCAAGACCAGCAGGACGACAGGACGGAGGTCACCGTGGAGCCCAGGACGGCGTCACCACCAGAGCCTTTGGCAGGCGAAGACCACCTTTAGTCAGGATAACTTGTACTGGTTGTTTCCCTTCAAATTTGAACGTTGTTGGATCCCTTCCCGCCTACATTTGGGAAGAGGACCAGTGCCTCTATTAATAGGACTAGCCACCACAGTAGGGGGCAACTCATCTTGGATTGGATCCATTCCATCCTCGCACACTCAAGCTCACTGATCCCAAGGACACCTCTCCTCAGGAGGTTGTTCTTCCCTTGTACTAGTTCATCCTCAGCCGGCAAGGCAATCAACCACACCACACTGGAGTAGGGTATTACACCACATCGGTGGCCCGAACCAGTATAAACCCTGTGTCGCTTGTTCTTCGAGTTCGATGTGCTGAGCCTTGGGATCGCGGTGAGTGGGTGAGCCAGGGAAGGGAGAGATATTCGTGTGCACCCCAGTGTTCGAACCTTAAGGGTTTTGCCGGTACCCGAAATTCGACATTTGGCGCGCCAGGTAGGGGTGCGCTGAAGCTTCCTTTCATCGATCCACGCTCCACCGCTCCATCGCACCCATGGCAGACGTACGTCGGGCCCGTGCCGAGCGTTGGGTCACCCTCGCTGCCCATGTCGCTAGACGGCCCCTGTCGGCGGGCCTCCCCGCCGTTCTCCGTCACCCGCCGCCAACGCCGCCACTGGCCCGGTGGGAAACGAGCAGCAAGCGTCCTCGCTGCACCCCTCTGTGCGGCGGGAGGGCCGCAGTGCCACCCCGTCGCTGACTCCGGCCGGCTCATCGTCTCATGCTCGTCGCGCACCCACGGACGCACAGGCCACGTTGCTCATGGCACGCGAGCTCCTGCACTACCGCCCGGTCGACGACCTCTACGAGGACTGGCTGGACCGCATCGCCGAGCTCGTCAGCGCCGCTGGGGGCTCGCCTGTCCCGTCTCTCTCGCTACCTCGCCCTCCTCCAGCCGCGGGTGACGTAGCCCACGGGGCGCCTCTGCCACCTCCTCACGAAGACAGTGCCCTGGAGCCAAGGCACGCGGCCCCCCGGCGTGACCCACCACGCCGGGTGCCCACACGAGAAGAAGGAAGCTGCCAAGAGGTTCCCCGACCGCAAGAAAATGCTCCTGCACTCCCGGTGCCACCATGACAAGACCGCGTGCCGCTTGCGGTGGCTGTGTGCGGACATCAAGGGCGGGCTCCGCCTCCGCAAAGAGCCCCGGTGGCCGTAGCAGGTTGCCGCACCTTCACTCCAGAGCTGTGTAGTGTCGTCTGGCCGGTCAAGTTCAGGCCAGACCTGCCTCGTTGCTACGATGGCACCCCCGACCCTACGGAGTTCTTGCAGCTCTACGAGCTGAGCATCGAGGCGGCCAACGGCGACGAGATAGTCATGGCGAATTGGTTCCCCATGGCTCTCAAGGATGGTGCACACTCATGGCTCCTGAACTTGCCCCCGGGGTCGATCTCTTCCCGGGGTGATATGCGCGACCGTTTCATCGCCAACTTCCAAGGCACTCATGACCGCCCTCCGGCCGCGGGTGACCTGCGCCGCATCAAGCAACAGCCAGGAGAGACCTTGCAGAAGTACATCCAGCACTTCAACAATGTTCGCCTCAAGATCCCCAAGGTGACGGACGAGGCCATCATTTCAGTGTTTTCCGATGGCGTCCGCGACGTCAAGATGAAGGAGGAGCTCACCATCCACGAGGAGCTATGCACGGCTCTGGAGCTGTTCAACATGGCGACCAAGTGCGCAAGAGCTGAGGAAGGGAGCCTTTCCCTCCTCGAGCTCCCTGCTACCGACCCAGAGGAGAAGAAAGCCAAGGCCAAGGACGTGAAGCGCAAGGGGGTGGCCGTGCTCGCGGCGGAGCCGGACACGAAGCGCGGCCGGGACCACCCCGAGTCGTCCAAGAGTAGCCCTTTGTTCTGCGCCTTCCACACTGTACACAACCACAACACCAACGACTGTCAAGAGCTCAGGGCCATTCGAGATGGATGCTTCGGTCGATGCCCCGAGCGCAACGACTGGGGCTACGATCGAGGAGGAGGACGAGGTGGGGGACGCTGGACGACCGCGACCCCTGCCAGGAGTGGTGCGACCGGCCTCGTGAGGACCGCTAGCAGGACCAGCCTCGTGAGGGCGCATGGAGGGACCAGCCTCGTGAGGACCGCCCTCAAGGCAATGCTGGTCTCCCTCCACTGCCACCACTGCCAAGAAGGAACTATGACCATCATCAGGACGAGGGGGCCGGGGGCTTCCAGGAACCACGCGCTATCGCCTGCATCTTGGGCAGAGCTCAGGCCCCAGCATCCCAGCGCATCTTCAAGAAGTTTGCTCGCGAGGTAAACGCGGCTCTTCCCAGGCTCAAGGCCACGCGCCCGCTGAGGTGGTCCAAGTGCGCCATCACCTTCAGCTCGTCGGACCAGCTCAAGTGCACGGCGACCGCCGGCGCCGTCCCGATGCTTTGCTCGCCTGTCATCAGCAACGTCCAAGTCACTAAGACTCTCATCGACGGTGGCGCAGGGCTCAACATCCTGTCCGTTGAGACATTCGACAGCCTCCAAGTGCCATACGATCAACTAAAACCTACCAAGCCCTTCTCAGGAGTGACCGACGACTCCACCACCCCGATAGGGTAGGTCCGGCTCCCTGTCACCTTCGGCCAGCGTGACAACTACTGCACCGAGCTCATCAACTTCAACGTTGCCCACATCCGCCTGCCGTACAACGCCATCCTCGGGTACCCAGCATTAGCCAAGTTCATGGCAGTGACCCACCATGGCTACAATGTCCTCAAGATCCCAGGAAGCGGCGGAATCATCATAGTCCCCTACGAAGAAAGAGATGCGGTGTGCTCCCTGGAGCACGCCTTCCAAGCCGCGGCGATCGAAGACCCCGGCAGCGAGGGCGTCCAGTACCCTCCTGAGACCATCCCTGAAGAAGAAGCAACCACTCCGCACAGGGTCTCAGGAGAGCGGCGTCTCCAGCACCGCCGCCTCAGGATCAGCGCCCACACCTGGGGCGCCTCCTTCCCTTGCATAGGAAGGCGCGCCCGGCGCCCTCCTCAGGCGAGGCTCGGGGGCTCTCTTCTGGAGGGCCTCAGACCTAGCCAACATCACGAGGGAGGCGCTCGGGCACCACGTGGAGGCGTGCTTTGCGGCACGCTTCCCTCAAGAGGGTGTTGGGCGAGGAGCGCCCGACGCTCAGGAGTTCATCACCAAGACCACTCAGGAGCTACAAGATGCAAGAGCCATGCGCGGCGACCGCCGCCCACCACCCAGCGCAGCTCCCCATCCTGGCGAGGACGGGGGGCTGCGCTTCTGCATCGACATTCTAGGACTCAACAGGGCCGCATCGCAGGAGCACTCTTGGCCTTCGCGCATTGGACGGTGTGAGGGCCCACCTCACAGCTATGTTCGCATGCCATTTGGCTTGCCGAACATGGCGGCCGCCTACCAGCATCATCTACGGAGCATCCTGGCAGCTTAGGAGGCCAGGCATCATGTAGTCCTCGTGGAGATGGAGATGGTCCTCAAGGAACCACCCTAGCCCCCAGAGCCTCCCGAGGCTCAGGGTCTTGGCGGCTCGTGAGGAGCGACTCCTTCATTGCGTGTCTTCGGCTATTGTCGGGGATATACCCCGCGGTATGACCCGGCCAGATGTTTAACCCGGCCGGACTTGGCGACTCACTAATGACCCGCCCTGGCTGGACGACTCACTAAGTGACCTGCCCGAGCCTGGCGACTTATGGGTGACCTGGCAAGCGGATCAAAAGAGCGACAAGACCCGGCGGCCCAAGAGGCTCAAGGCCCAGAAGGCCGGCTACGTTATGGTAGGCCGGCTTAAGAGGAAAGGTGTGAGGAATATCTCCTTTACGAGGAAGCAAGACCCGGACTTGTAATCAACTTGTAAGAGAAGATAGACTAATCCTAGTCCTACTAGGACTCCACATGTAACCCGCCCCTCTAACTTATATAAGGAGGGGCAGGGCTCCCCAAAGAGGGATAGGGGAAGAAGAAACAATCTCTAGGGCTAGACACAAAGAGCCGGCTTACCGGCGACTCTCTCATGAGCATAATGAGACCTAGCCACAAACAACATGTAGGGCTATTACCGGATGATGTTTCCCGGGGCCCGAAGCTGTCTAAATCCTTGTCTTGTGTGTTGCGTCTCTAGTCCCGATCAACCCCTTCAAGCTACCGCATAGATGCGTTGGCCTCGCGACTAAGTCCTGACACTAAGGACATCTGCCGTGACAATTCCACGACAGTTGGCGCCCACCGTGGGGCATGCGCACGGTGGTGTTGAGTTCTTGGAGGGATCTTTTCTAGGGTTTCGAGAAGTTTGCAATTTTCCGGATGAAGAAGAATCGGTTTGAAAAGATCAGCCTCAAGATTTATGATATGTGAAAGAGAAATTAGAGTTGCAAGCCGCCTGCCGCCGTCGTCTTGAGGTTCATCTGAAGAAGTTTTTTGAGCCGCCGAAACCAACAAGGATCAAGTTTTTGCGGCGACTTACTAAGAGAGCGGCTCGATGAATCTGCCGACTCGCTTTAAGATCAGGGATTCGCCAAGTACTGTTTTATCTAAAACCAAGAGATTCCATGGTGGATTATTGGCTGTGCATACTGACAAAAACATCAAGAGGAGTTTTGCAATTTTTTTAGATAAAGATTTTACAATCCGCGAGATTGAAGTCAAAGAAGAAAAATAGGGTTGACCCTGAGCCGCCGACACCAGTCTTCGTACGATTCGAGGAAATCCGATCAATAAAAGTTTTGAGCGTGAGCCGGCAGCAACCCATCAAGCCGTCCAATCACCAAGTCGCTGAGACCGTCAGTTTCTGTTGAAATCTGATTAGGCGTACTATTCGGAGCATCTACGTGTTATTTCCTTCAACATATACAACAATCTGAACCCAGCCGGCTTCAACGAATCCAAGTGCTAGTCACGTAAGGAAAATAGCATGATTTACCTTATGTAAACATACATGATTCCAACACCTGATTGATTTGACAAGTCAACGCCAAGCTTGGACGAGGCCGCGGACTTAGGCTCGGCTTCCGTTTTCATCTCTGAGCCGCCATAGCTGGGTGCGTCTTTGACGGCTGCTCGTCCAAGTGGCCCTGCTGAACCGGCACCTCTCCAACTCGCTGAGGCCTCAGCCGCGCTTTGCTGCCTCTTATCCACTCCGCACGCAGCTGCCCCGGCTCATGCCTCTGCTTTACTCCGCGCGCTGCCTTGATTCGTTACCGCCGCCTCAAGCTGTCCTGGCTGCAGCGCTGCCTCACTACGAGTTGCCTCCCCGCCGGTTTCCGTCTCTAAACCGCCAGCATGGACCCCCGACTTGCTGCAAGCTGCAGACTACTTCTCCTGCGAGCCGCCGTCCCGCGTTGAGCCGCCGTTTGCCTTCGGGTTGACTCGTTTCTTCCTCGGGCCGCACCACGCCTTGCCAGTTTTGCTCCTGCTAAAGGCCGTTGTGCCCCGACCTCACTTGCTCGGTTGCCACAGCCCCTACGCCCGCCTAAGTCGCCGTCCATGGCCGACTCGCGGAGAATCGCCGCTGAAGAGCTGCCCTATCGAGCTACCCGGCGCTTCATCCAGATAATCCATTGTGCGGATAAACCAGGTGATATCTATCCGTTCAATTTTATTTTTCTTAACACATATTGTTTTTATCAAAGAACAATTACTTGGTCTTGTAATATTTTTGCAGGACCATTACGAAAAGGTGTCGCCTAAGGGGGCGCATCAACATCACTTTTTGCATTGGTGTTTGTCCGTGCTAGGATGCTCGATGGATATATGTGCAAGTCGCCGCCCCGATGTTCGGATTACATCCGTCCGCACCTGTTGCCGATTCATGCATCTACACCGGTTAAACAACATCACGTTTGACTCGCCGCTCACGCCGCTTTGCAAATGCCATGGACGACTCGTCCATCTGCCCTCATGGCGGTTCACGTGTCCGCACCGGCTCACGCGTCCGCACCGGTTCACGCGTCCGCACTGGCTTACAATGCTACGGCCGACTCATCTGTTGTTCGGGCGAATTAGGTGATATCCCTCTAAGTATAATTTTAGCACATATTGTTTTTGTTCGAGAGCAATTACTTTGGTCTTTGCATTTTATATGCAGGACAATTGGTCATTGCAAAGTCAATGGCCGGATCATGGATATATAAATTGCGTAATTACTGTCATGTGCTAGCATATGACCGTGCCACAAGGATCAAAGAATATGTGTGCAAGACGCCGCCCTTGTGGCCCGGACTACTTTGACTCACCGGGACCGCACCCGCGATTAACTCGCCCGTCCGTGCCGGTTTACAACACCGGTGAAGATTTTCCCCGTCCGCACCGGCTTACAACGCCGCGGCTGACTCATCTGTCGGGGCTGCCACTGATGCTGCGATCGTCTCTGCCGTCCGTCTCTCGCGGCCTGGTCTACATCAACGCACTGGGCCGCAGCTGTCAGCATGAGCTGTTTATTGAGTATGAGCAAGTCACCGCTTGGGAAGCCGGTTTTCTCTTCCAACAAATTGGAGGCAAATTATCATATATTATCAACCGCCGTCTGCACTGGATGGCTCAATGGGCAGGCGCACAAATTGCCGCCACTACAGTTTGATTAAGCTTCAAACAACCAGTTGGAGGGAACCATTGGCCGAGTTGCTGACATGGCTCATACGGGATCATTTATAACCCGCCACAGTCACCTCAACCTTCTGTGGATTCACATCGCGTTATCAACGCCAATGATATACACCTTCTGCTACGGTCAAATATGGAGAATCTCAAGCCAACTCTTTGAGTCATCTTGAGACTCGGGGGCTACAATGGTATGGCTCGGCAAAATTAGCCGGTTTCAATGAATTCAAGAACTCCGGGTCATTGAAGGGAAGATAACCCGGCCCCGGAGGCTACTCTTTATTGGCGAATATTTAAAGGCCGTCAGAAAAATTTCCGGCTCAAAATGAAGATTCCAGTTTAAAATATAACTCAAGAGACATCTCTCTCCCGCAAAGCTTTGAAGCTATCAAATCCGGTTCAAAATCCGGCTCAAGGTAAATTTGTCTTTCACAAAGTTTTGAAGTTTTTAAATCCGGTTTAAAGTTCCGGATTCAAAAAGATTTAAATCTCTCGCAAGTTTGAGTTCTCAGAAAAATTAAAGGTTGCCAAAAGAACTTGCTGCCATGATGCGCGGTTCAAACTTGGATATCCTGCCTTACGGCTTATCTTATTATGATCACTTGGGGGCTTCCTGCTCATCGAGCATAGCTATCAATACCCTCTTGATCGGCGCAATGCCAAAATTTATATGGTCACTTGGGGGCTTCCTGTTCAAACATAGGTCGTATTCGAACCAAAGAGAACATAGCTGTCGATACCCTTTTGATTGGCAAACTGCCGAACCTACTTGGGGGCTTCTTGATCGTATCCGAATCATAGCTCAACCCCTTTGGGAATCGACGTGGATCGTATTCGAATCAGCGTCGTTAAACAACTCTCAAGGTCATTTGGGGGCTTCCTGTTCAAACATAGGTCATATTCAAACCAAAGAGAACATAGCTGTCGATACCCTCTTGATCGGCATCGCCAAAGCCACTGGGGGCTATATGATCATATTCGAATCTTAGCTTAACCCCTTTGGAACGGTTTACTGATCGTATCCGAATCAAAAGCCTCAAAAAGTTTTATTCTGTCTTTGGTAAAGTTTATTGCAGCCATAATTACTTAACTTGAGACCTTTTTGGGGTTATATCTCAAATATATATAAGTGTTTTATGCTTAACCCGGCTTGACTTTTGACTATAAGTCGCCAGTTTATGACAATCATCATCTATGTGGAAGCATTGGCTTCTAAGGATTGGGTTATCACCCTTACTACACAGGTTATGTAAGCCGACAGTACAAATTCAATATCACAGTAGTTATATGTGAGAGATTATGACCCGCCCTAGTTTTGACGCTAAGTCGCCAGGGCATATGTTGTTTAAATTCTCTGCAGGATATGCAGAAATATGACATGTAAATGATTAAGTTCAAGCTCATTACCAAAGTTGATGCTTCAAAATTATTATCCGTTCTGGATTTTTCTCAAAAGGCTATAAGCCGCCAGGTCATGAAAATTCCGGTTTACAATGAAGGCGTATTGAATCGCCATCGGCCAATAGCCGCTGGGTATTTAAACTCCAGATTTACTTGTCAACAGATAAGGTATTTGAGTTCTTTAAATAGCCAACATGGCTGGATTTTCAATGATGATATTGAATGATTGAGGTTTTCATACCGGATTATATTATTCAAATTTTGAATAGCCAACATGGCTGGATTTCTATTATGATTATCAATAACCAGTATTATGATTGAGGTTTTCAAAGTCGCTTTAGCGCCACAACTATTATCTTTATCAATGGGCATGATTTATTTTACAATGGAGGAAATAGTCCCGAGTCGCTGCAGGCTTACGACCCGGCACTTGGGGGCTACATTATTCAAGTTGAGGTTACATCAAATATGCAAGTCTCATGTTGCTGCAAGCATGCACCATGACACTTGGGGGCTAATGCAAAGTCATTTTTATTGGCCTTATTGAAGACCCGACTCATCCCATTGTAATGAGCCGGCCCTTGGGGGCTACCAATTGCTCCTGTTAAAATTCAAGATACACAAGCCTTATTCCATTACATATTGAAGGATCCACTGCTCAGTTGGTAAAGCATAAAGCTCTTAACCTTGTGGACGTGGGTTCAAGCCCCAGGATGGGGGTTACGTCATATGATATTATTTTCAATGAAAAGTCCCAGCTTAGTATTATCTTACTAAGCCGGCCCTTGGGGGCTACATGTTACTGCTCAAATTTACATCATCATATTTACAAAGTCCCTGCTCATTATTACATAATGACCCGACACTTGGGGGCTAATGCATATTGCTCTTTGCTTAAGACAATTCTAGGATGACCCGACTACACTACTATGACTATAGCCGACTCATGGGGGCTACACAACTGGATTTCATTTAAAGCCATGGTGATAAGTCCCGGCTTATTCATGCTGATTAAACCGGCCCATGGGGGCTATAGGTATTATGGATATAAGGGAGAAATATCTTCAAATTTTCAGTTTGAGTAAATCAGATTGACCCGATGTCTGCAAAAATCATAAATCGGCGTCGGCGACAATTATGACTCAGCATCATCTATTGATAACCCGGCAATTTTGGTAATCATAAACCGACAAGTTTTATATCTCAAGTCGGCCGAATATAAGTTGAATATTTGAAGACCAATATTTTTGTCAAGTCAGAGCATTGAAGGCCGACTCAAATGGATGCTTTATTTACAATATTTCTTCTACAAGCAAATTGACTACGAAGTTGGTCCATTGACCCGGATTTTCCAGAAGGAGGAGATGACAAGGACTTAAGGATGATCAAGTGCCGGCTTACAAGAATATTTAACCCGGAGTGCAACCTGTCAATTTTTTCTTGTGTTTATGTTGCAGATCAGTTTAACATGGATAAATCCAAATTAAACTTGGGGGCTAATGTCGGGGATATACCCCGCGGTATGACCCGGCCAGATGTATAACCCGGCCGGACTTGGCGACTCACTAATGACCCGCCTGGCTGGACGACTCACTAAGTGACCCGCCCGAGCCTGGCGACTTATGGGTGACCTGGCAAGCGGATCAAAAGAGCGACAAGACCCGGGGGCCCAAGAGGCTCAAGGCCCAAAAGGCCGGCTACGTTATGGTAGGCCGGCTTAAGAGGAAAGGCGTGAGGAATATCTCCTTTACGAGGAAGCAAGACCCGGACTTGTAATCAACTTGTAAGAGAAGATAGACTAATCCTAGTCCTACTAGGACTCCACATGCAACCCGCCCCTCTAACTTATATAAGGAGGGGTAGGGCTCCCCAAAGAGGGACAAGGTAAGAAGAAACAATCTCTAGGGCTAGACACAAAGAGCCGGCTTACCGGCGACTCTCTCATGAGCATAATGAGACCTAGCCACAAACATCATGTAGGGCTATTACCGGATGATGTTTCCTGGGGCTCAAAGCTGTCTAAATCCTTGTCTTGTGTATTGCATCTCTAGTCCCGATCAACCCCTTTAATCTACCGCATAGATGCGTTGGCCTCGCGACTAAGTCCTGACACTAAGGACATCTGCCATGACAATTCCACGACAGCTACCCCAACAATCCTTCGATAACGGAACCAGGTGACATTTTCCAAGTTTATTCAGCTGGGAGCGCCCCTCGAGCTGCATTATTCCCAGGTCAAACAGGCCTGTCCCCGCGACATGTATCTTTTTACATCTTTAGCTTACTTTGTTGGGGGCGCCCCTCGGGCTGCATCATCCCCAAGCCGCTCGGGTCTGTCCCAGTGGCATGTATCATTCTCACATCTATCTAAGCTAGTTTGCTTCACCGCACGAGTTACCTACGATTACCACCTGCCTGCCCGGCACTACGATGCCTTGAATGTCACACGCCCTAGCAGGCCCACCCACGACCACCTCATGACGAGAACTGGCACGACGTTTGTGCTCGGGTCCATCCCTGCAGCGTTGCTAAACCCAAGAGGCCGAGCTCTGGCTCGCAGGCCCGCTCCCGCGTACGTAACCTCCCATGGCCCTTGGTGCCTTGTTCTCGCATGAGCTAGTCATAGATGGGCAGGCTAGGGCGTGCGACCCGGTGCCTCGCCACCGTGGGAGCTGCGCGCCGGTCTTCTTTCTTCAGGATTCTTCGCATGAGAAGACTAGGCACGGTGTTTGTGCTCGGGTCCGTCCCTGCAGCATCGATAAACCCAACGACTAAGCTCTGTCTGGCGGGCCGGTCCCGCTCACGTCACCTCCTGGGGTCGTTGGTGTCTGGCCTTCTCATGTGATCACCTCAGGAGATTCGCCCGGTGCAGGTTGCCTAACCATCTCGTAGGACCATCGCAGCCATCAGGGATCAAGACGAGGCGCAACCCGCCTTGAGGTAGGGCCTCGTGAGTTCCGTGCTGGCTCATGAGTGCCTAGACACACCTCGTCCAGCCCTGTCGTGCAAGCCACGTGTCAGGGCGGGGCTGTACACGCCCCAGGGGCTCCACTCAGAGGGAGCCCTCACCCACGCACCAATGGAAGCACCATGCTCCACGCTGGCAGTCGACATGGTCAAGGAGCGGCTATGCCCGTGAAAGTGCGGAAGCGCTATGCTCTGCGCTGGTGATAAACAACTAAGGGTGGCCCCTGGCCGTACCAACCTCAAGGAGTGACCCGACTCGGTGTCCAGCCTCACCGCAACGCTTTCCCCTCGGGAGAGCCACGCACGGGGGCTGGGCACGGGGGCTGCGCTTGGGTCACGCCCAAGCGTGCGCCGCCCTGCCAGGTCTCTCGGACCTGGTCATCATGCGCCCTCCCGAGCGGAGCCAAGGTATGAAGGTCGTTTGGACGTCAAGGGGGACTCCTGAGCATCGCGACTCAGGAGCCTAACTGGCCACGTAGCCCCTCACCCCTTGGTCTCGTCCTGGTGATTCGGACGACCCAACGGCAGCTGAGGTATGCGCGGGGTCGGGCCCTGCCAACGTAGAACACTAGGCCTGCCCCTGCACCTCCTTTTTGTAAGTTGTTTGCGTGTCAAGGGGGACTTCTGAGCATCGCGAATCAGGAGCCTAACTGGCCACATAGCCCCTCACCCCTTGGTCTCGTCCTAGTGATCCGGACGACCCAACGGCAGCTGAGATATGCACGGGGTCGGGCCGTGCCGACGCAGAACACCAAGCAAACGGAAAGGCAATCACAAAATCTCAAATAAATATTACAAGACATATTGTTCTTCAAATACCAAACACAAGTTTAACGCCTCCACGAGGCATGGTACGTGTTGCAGAGGCAAAGTAGGAAAAAGAGTCGCCAACGAGTCATCTCATCATCCCTGGACGCCGCCGTCGCTTGCAAGAGGTGCCCCTTTGATGGTGATGTTGCCCTCACCTGTGCTGCCCGCCGGAGTTGTAGGTTCAGCAGCACCACCAGTTGAGGGCGCATGGTCGAAGGCGCAGAACTTCTTCAACAGAGCCTCCACCTGGCCCTTGACGGCCTTGGTAGCAGCTGCGCAGCGCTCGTCATCCACATGCTCCAGCAGCTCGTCAAGGTTGGCGTCAGGATCACGAAGATGGAGGTGGCTGAAGACGGGCGTCAATGCGGCCGAGGAAAGCACGCGGGCTTCCCCATCCACCAAGGGGCCGATCCCGTCCACGACATCCTCAAGCGCCGCGACCAGATGAGGAAGCAGCTGGGTGGGGCCCTCATCGTCTGTCGCCAGCGGCTCCTCTAAGCCCTTCTCGTAGAGTGCCCGCAACGCCACGAGGGAGTTCTCCTCAAGTTACTTGAAGGCCACACGGTCCTCAACCAGGACCTCCGCCCTGCTTCCAGCTCGACCTTCTCTGCCTTCATCTTCTGCTCCAGCTTCTCCAGCCGGCTGCGCTCCGTGGCCTATGCCTTCGCCAACTGCTCCAGCTCGGCATCGTGACCCCTAACGGCGTCCTCTCGGGCCTTCATCTTCTCCTCCTCCGCCTTGCGGTCTCGAGCTTCGGCTGTCGTGGTTCTAAGTCTGACAGTAATGTAGGGGGGTAAGTATGGAGAGGCAAGATCTTAGCTATGGAGAAGTTGTAAGCACACGAGGTTTACGAGTTCAGGCCCTTCTCGGAGGAAGTAATAGCCCTACGTCTCGAAGCCCGGAGGCGGTCGACTGGATTATGCATGTACGGTTTACAGGGGTGCGAACCCTTTACACTGAGGAGGGGGGTGGCTTATATTGAGTTCGCCAGACCCCTCCGGCCCTCAGTTATGCAGGGTTTTAAATACATTAAGGTCGGGCGTTACTGGTAACGCCCCTAATAAAGTGCTATGATGACCATAAAGGCTACTTAATAACCAACCGTTAGCATGCGGAGTGCCTTTAGGTCTCCTGGCCGTCGAGTGGTTTGGTCTTGGTCGAGTGATCGCTTCTTGGTCGAGTGTCTTCGAGTCTGTCGAGTGGAACACCTCCAAGTCGATTGAAAGGTGATTGCTTCTAGAGATGTCCTTGGGTAGGGTAGTTTGGACAGGTCCATGACCCTACCCTAGGTACATAGCTTCGCCATTAGCCCCCGAATGGATCGAGGTTTGAGTGGGGAAGGAGTTGAGGATTTTCCCGACTCATTTTTCATGCCATGAGCATATCTGGTTTCGGATCAATGAACCTGAGTGATGACAGCAACTTCCTTTTCAGTCTCCTTGATCCATTCTTAGCTTTTTTTCGAGTGAGTTTCTTTACTTGAAAGGCTCCGAGTGACGGTGCGGAGGAGATCTTTGGTCTGAAAAGTTGTTCTGCTGCCCGCAGATTTCACGTGATCTGAATTTTGGGAAGCGCGCGGGAAGGGGGAGGCCGCAGTAATCGGATGGGATAGAGTGGAGCCGCCTCGATCCCCGTGCCACCTTTTTCGCCACGTATCATGCGCGTGATTGTTATGGGATTTGACAAGGCTGCTCGGGCCTACCAGTCAGCCACTCGGAAGCGGCCTCATATAAGGCGTCGGACCGGGGCCTCTTCGAACAGTGCGTCCCCATTATCTCTTCTCCTCTTCACGCTCCCTCGCCGCGCTCGCTCTCGCCCCAGCGCCACCGCTCCGTACGCGTTTCGCCGGCGACGATGGGGAAGGAGAAGACGGCGGCTCTAGAGCGGGCGAAGAAGGCGACGGCGAGGTCGAAGGGGAAGGCGACCAGTCGGGGCGGATCCTCCTCGCGAACCGGCCTGCCGAAGGGCTGGATCCAGGGCGACTGGATCCGCTCAACGATCACCCAAGAAGACCTCGACGACCTAGCCGAAGGAGGGCCGATCCCCTATGAATCGGCGCGGCTTCCGGGGAAGTAATCCGAGCCGCAACCTCAGGAGGGTGAGCGCGTTCTCCTTGCCACTCACGTCGACCGTGGATTTTCCTTGCCTCATCACCCTTTCTTTCGAGGATTTCTGAACTTCTTTGGGGCACAATTCCACCACTTCACTCCCAACACAATCGTTTATCTCGCCGCTTTTGTTTCTTTGTGTGAGAATTTCCTGGGTTGTCGACCTCACTGGGGCCTTTTCAAGCACATTTTCACTTGTCGCTCCCAGACAGTGAAAAAGGCTAATCCGAGTGACGAGAGGACTCAAGTGATTCAGATGTGTGGGGGTCTTGGTGTCCAGATGAGAGGGAAAAGCTCCTTTCCGGCCATGATTCTTCCCGACTCAGTTCGCGGATGGCAGTCGACCTGGTTTTACTGCAAAGACCAGTCGACGCCAGGGCAGTCGACTGGCTTCCCTCCTTTCACCATGGACCGAGTGAGGAAACCCTCCCCTTTGAAGGTGCTCCCATAGGAGAAGGCGCAGGTGAGGGTGTTGGTAGAGCGAGTGGTCCAGCTTATCCGTGACGGGGTCACCGATATGGATCTCTTGGAGGTCTTCCTTCAGCGGCGCATCCAGCCTCTTCAAGCCCGAGACCATCCGATGTGGATGTATTCAGGTCTTGAAGACTCCACTCGGATTCACCCGGAGGAGGTCGATGACGACACACTGGAGAAGTGGCTGTCGGGCATGACCGGGAACAAGGACAACCCCAGGGGAGCCAGGAGAGTTCCTCCATTCGACCAGTCTCATGTACCAAAGAAGGTCCAATTCTGAGCTTTTGTTTGTAATCTGAATTCACTCGCGCAGCTGCCTATACTGAGTCGACTGACTTTGTTCTTCCTGCTTTCTTTCAGGCCATTATTGAAATGTATTCAATGCCCAACGGAGAGCAAGAGCAGGACCCGGAAGGAGAAGCGAGCGGCGGCGACAGTGGCGAATGGGAGTCTGACGGTGGAGGGGACGAAGAAAGCGACGATCCAAGTGACGAAGAAGAAGTCAAGTCGCCTCCTCGCAGGGAGAGGCGGTCCAAACTTGACCAAGAACGACCGAGCGCCCGTGAAAAGGCGATTGCTCAAGCTGGCCAGTCTTCAAAGCGTCCTCGGACCTCTTCGCCAACTCCGACTGAAAAAGCATCAAAGCATCCCAAAGTTGCAGAGCCGAAGCTTCGGAAGGCATTGCCGAAGATTAAGATTGACATCCCCATTGCTTCCGCGTGAGTGTCTCCCTTCATATTTACTCGACGCCCTGTGCCGTTTGTTTTTCTTGTTTTAACCGGATGAACTTTGGAACTGTCAGCACTGCTACTTCCGGGACCTCAGCTTACAGGGACGATGATGAGGTGATGGAGGATGCGGTCACTTCTAATCTGGGTATGATTTCTGCCATACTATCTTTATTTTGGTCGATTCAACTGCAATGTGTACCATTGGGTGATGTGATTTTGTCGATTGAACTTTGAACAGCCCCTAACATTATTGACCTCCCTGATGATGATGATGAAGAGCCCGAGAGGCCTTTGACGAGGAAAAATAGGCAAGCTCCTGCGAGCGAGGTGCCACAATCGATGCTGAGGGCGGAGCCAGTCGTTCAGGACGTTGGCGATGCCAATCGGGGTTTTGTTACCTTCGCCGTGCCATTGTCGAGTGCCTTGCCTTCCTCGTCGACTGCTCAGGCCCCTGTCGACACGCCTTCAGTTTTTGCGACCCATCATGTCCCAGAGGACGAGGTAAATGCTGCCAGGGAAGCCATACGCCAGGCGGGCATTATGATGGAGAAGATGAAGACGGTGTGGGACGCCAGCCAAGCCGCCTACGATGCCAGCTCGGCTCTCCAGAGCAACGTTCGGGTTAGTTGGTCGTTGCTTGTTCTGTTAGGATATGCTATCTGAAGACTCTTTCCGAAAATCTTTGCATCTGTACACCCACTGGGTGCGTCGATTAAATTTTTGAACTAGTGGGGGCACGCTGAGTGCACCCACTGGGTGTAGTCCCCGAGACTACGGTGGACTGCTAGCAGTCGACTGTAGTCTTTGTATTTTATCAAGTGTAAACCGAACTGGTAGTTTGTCTCTTCCACTCGATCTAGTCGAGTGGGATCAGAACCGGTGGGGGCACGCCAAGTGCACCCACTGGGTGTAGTCCTCGAGACCGCGGTCGACTGCTGGCAGTCGACTGTGGTCTGAGTTCTACTTTATCTCCTTTTTTTACTCCCTGCACTCGACTCCTGCGGGCCGATCGAGTGGGATCAGAACCAGTGGGGGCACGCAAAGTGCACCCACTGGGTGTAGTCCCCGAGACTATGGTGGACTGCGGGCAGTCGACCGTAGTCTTAGTACTTAATGTCTTTGTCGTTTTTTGCTGTAAAATAACTTCTACCCTTTGATTTCAGAAATCTTGTGATCTTGGAGCTCGCTTTGCTGACTTGGAGAAACAGCAGATTCAACTGAACCTTGACTTGGAGCTGGCCAAGACAGAGCTGCAAATGGTCAAGGACAGCGCCACTTGTAAGACGAGTTTGTCGACTGGTCTGTCTTAGGCTTGAGTACCCTTCCGCTCTTTCTGAATCAAGCATCGTTTCTTTGCAGAAAAACTGAGAGAAGCTCTGGCGAAGAAGGATCAGGATTTGGCTGCTGCTCGAAAGGAAGCTGACGACAGAACCGCCCTGGCTGAACAAAAACTGGCTTCGGTCGGCCAGTTGGAAGAAGAGAATACCAAGCTGAAATCTGCTCTGAACGAAGCCAACAAGGAGTGCTCGCGCTGGAAGAAGGAGAACCTCAACCTGGGTGAGAAGATGGAAGGCATCGCTCACAGGAGGGACGATCTGGAGAGCTATCTGAGGAGCCTTGCCAAGAAGTTGTTAATCAAGCTTGAAGGTGCACATTTTGTTTCGACTGATTTTTTTTGTGTCGACTCAGCGTATGAAAATTGACTTATTCTTGGATCGTGAATGCAGAGTTTTGCCAGAACTTCGAGGAGGAGACTGGGCAGATCGAACCAGGTTTGGATCCAATCAATTCTCCCGTGAAATATGAAACTGCCATGAATCTGCTCCGACTGGAATCCCGCATTGACGGTGTCGTGGACTACTTGGCTCGACTGAAGGTCGCCATGTCATGGATCGACCCGGCACTTTGGCCAGAGGCCACGCTCCAAAATGATCTTGAGTCCCTGATGACTCAACTTAACAAAATCCCTGACCGAGTGCAAGAGTGGAAGAAGTCTTCTGCCCGGTGTGGCGCTGATGTGGCTCTGTCTTTGGTTCGTGTCCATTGCAAGGAGGTGTGACAAGATAAGCTGGCAGCAATCAAGGTCGCCAACACCCAGAAGCATGACTTCCGATCTTTTATGGAGACTTTCATCGCTGCAGCCACTCGGATCACCGACGGTGTCGATTTAGACGAGTTCGTCGAGCCTGCTAGTCCTCCTCCCGTGGAGTGAACAAACTTTTATGCCTCACCTTAAATTTGCCTCAGAATGCCGAGTGGTTTTTGTAACCATTAAACTCTTTCGGGCTGAATGCCTGAGCACTTCGATCCATGGTCCGGAACCTTTAGGATTTATCTGAACTTGGTTTATCGTTGAATATCTTCATGAATCCCCTGCTAAGTGAACCCATTCTTTATTTGAGACAACTTTTGTATTTGTAGCACAGCTCCGAAGGAGAAGGTGGCAGTCGACCCGCACCTCGTTACTGTAGAGCGGGACGGAGCGCACATTGTATTTGTGGCGAAGCTCCCCAGGAGAAGGTGGCAGTCGACCCGCACCTCATTACTTCAGAGTGGGATGGAGCACACATTATATTTGTGGCGAAGCTCCCCAGGAGAAGGTGGCAGTCGACCTGCACCTCGTCGTCCTTGAGGATTGAGATGTGTTTCGTACTTAGGCGAGTACTGAACTGCAGCTAAGCCCCCGAGTGGGAGGTTTGCTCTCCACTCGGTAGGATTTTTTCCAACTTAGGCGAGTCCTGGACTGCAGCTAAGCCCCCGAGTGGGAGGTTTGCTCTCCACTCAGTAGGATTTTTCAAACTTAGGCGAGTACTGGACTGCAGCTAAGCCCCCGAGTGGGAGGTTTGCTCACCACTCGGTAGGATTTTCAAATACTTAGGCGAGTACCAGACTGCAGCTAAGTCTCCGAGTGAGAAAACTTAGGTGAGTACTGGACTGCAGCTAAGCCCCCGAGTGGGAGGATTGCTCTCCACTCGGTAGGATTTTTTCAAACTTAGGCGAGTGCTGGACTACAGCTAAGTCTCCGAGTGAGAAGACTTAGGTGAGTACTGGATTGCAGCTAAGCCCCCGAGTGGGAGGATTGCTCTCCACTCGACAGGATTTTTTCAAACTTAGGCGAGCGCCGGACTGCAGCTAAGTCTTCGAGTGAGAAAACTTAGGCAAGTACTGGGCTGCAGCTAAGCCCCCGAGTGGGAGTATTGCTCTCCACTCGACATGATTTTTTTCAAACTTAGGCGAGCGCCTGTCGGCGTTCTGGGAACGGGGGTCCCCAGACTTGCCTACCTGCGGCCTGCGGCGTGGCTCAAAGGGGGGCCCAGCACGGCCCATCTTCACCAACACAAACTCAAGACCCTCGCGAGGGGCCAAGCCTCGCGGGGCGGATGACACAGAGCTTCCTCAGGCACGGCCTCGTCAGGCTGGCTCACGAGGAGGCGGAGAGATCAAGGCGGGGTACCTCGCGAGGTGCCCGTGACGCAAGCCATGACGACTCAGGGCGCCAGGCGGGTGCCAGCCCGCGCAGCGTCCTCCTTTCCTCTTTGGTGCAAAGGGGGCAAGCGCAGCCGCGAAGTACCGAGGCATTAGGCAAAGGTTGCCGTTTTGGTACAACGAGACCAAGACCAAGAGGACTATGAGACGGAGGTCACCGTGGAGCCCAAGACGGCGTCATCACTAGAGCTTTGTGCAGGCGAAGACTACTTTTGTCAGGATAGCTGATACTTGCTGTCCCCCTTCAAATTAGCCCACCATTGTTGGCTCCCTTCCCGCTCAATATTTGGGGAGAGGACCAGGGCCACTATAAATAGGACCGGCCACCCGCGTAGCAGGGGTGGGGCTCAGTCTCCTCCAAGGACTCGACAAGTAGAGAGGTGGTAAAGAGAGAGAGAGAGAGATAGAGAAAGGTGGCTGAACTCCTCCCAGTAGTTCATCGCCCCAGCCAAGAACAGACCCTCGCGAGGCTGTTCTCCCTTGTACTGTCCATTATCATCAGCCCAAGAGGCAATCCACCACACCACACACTGGAGTAGGGTATTACACCACAACGGTGGCCCGAACCAGTATAAACCCTGTGTCCCTCGTGTTGTTCTTTTCGTAGATTTGATCCTAGCATGGCGGAGGGGTGCAGGGAGGTAGGAGGCGAAATCTCCGCGCGCACCCCAGTGTTCGAACCTCAAGGGTCTGCCGGAACCCGAAATCCGACATTTGGCGCACCAGGTAGGGGTGCGCCGGAGTTCGTCTTCCACCGCTCCGTTCTCCTCCAACCATCACGCCCATGTCTGACGCACGTCGGGCCCGCGCGGAGCGCCGGGCCGCCCTCGCTTCCCGCGTCGCCCAGACAGCCCCTGTCGGCAGGCGCCCTCGCCGTTCCCCGTCGCCCGCCGTCAACGCCGCCACCAGCCCGGCAGGGGATGAGCAACAAGCATCGTCTCAGCATCCATCCGTGCGCCAAGACGGCCGCACCGCGACTCGCTCACTCGCCCCGGTTGGATCTTCGTCCCGCGCGCTTCGCGCGCCCATGGAGGCTCAGGCTGCACTCATAGCGGCAAACGAGCTCCTGCGCTACCGTCCCGTCGACAACGTCTACGAAGAATGGCTCGACCGCGTCGCCGAACTCGTCCCCGCCGCAGGGGGCTCCTCCGTGCCGTCCGCTCCGCTGCACCGCACCCCGCCCCGCGCGGGCGACGAGGCTCCGGCGGCGCCCCGGCCGCCTCCTCCTCAAGAAGACGCCATGGCTCCAAGACGCGTGGCCCCTGGGCAGAACCCGCTCCGTCAGGTGCCAGCGCGGCAAGAGCAGAGCTGCCAAGAAGTCCCTCGCCCGCCAGAAGCTGCCCGGGCACTCCCTGCTCCAGCACGTCGCGACCATCCTCCTGCTCCGGCGCGTGGGGACATGCAGGACCGGGCTCTCCATCACCCAAGGCCCCCCGTGGCCACAGCAGGCTGCCGCGCTTACACCACCGAACTGTGCAGTGTCGCGTGGCCAGGCAAGTTCAAGCCGGACCTGCCTCCTCGCTATGACAGCACGGCCGACCCTGCGGAGTTCCTCCAGCTCTACGAGCTGGGCATCCAAGCTGCCAACGGAGACGAGAAGGTCATGGCGAACTGGTTTCCCATGGCGCTCAAGGACAGGGCCCTCACCTGGCTCCTGAACCTGGCTCCAGGCACAATCTCCTCCTGGGAAGAGATGCACACCCGCTTCATCGCCAACTTCCAAGGTACCCGCGACCGGCCACCCGCCGTGAGCGACATGCGCCGCATTAAGCAACAACCCGGGGAGACCCTGCAGAAGTACATCCAGCGCTTCAACAACGCACGCCTCAAGATTCCCAAGGTGACTGAAGAGGCCATCATCTCAGCCTTCACCGACGGCGTGCGCGACGTTAAGATGAAGGAGGAGCTGGTGATGCATGAAGACTTGTGCATTTCTTTGGAGCTGTTCAACTTGGCGAACAAGTGCGCCAGGGCTGAGGAAGGGCGTCTCTTCCTCCTTGAGCTGCCTGCCGCAGACCCGGAAGAGAAGAAGCTCAAGGCCAAGGAAGTGAAGCGCAAGGGGGCTGCCGTGCTCGCGGCAGAACCAGACACCAAGCGGGGCAGAGATCAGCCCGAACCTCCCAAGGGCAGCCGGTACTACGTGTACCACGACCTCCACACCCACAACACCAGCGAATGCCAAGAACTCCGAGCCGTGCGTGAAGGAAGGATCGGCCGTCGCCCTGACCGTGGTGACCGGGGATACGGCCGAGGAGGAGCAAGGAACACAGGGCGCTGGGAAGATCGTGGCCCGCGCTAGGGATGGCGCGACCAACCTTGCGAGGATCACTGGCAAGACCCACCTCACGAGGGAGGCTGGAGGGATCAGCCTCGCGAGGATCGCCCGTAAGGCAACGCATGCCTCCCACCGCTGCCGCCGCAGCCAAGGAGAAACGAGGACCGCCGCCAGGACGAGGAGGCTGGGGGCTTCCAGGAGCTGCGCGCGATTGCCTGCATCCTGGGCGGAGCTCAGGCCCCAGACACTCAGTGCATCTTCAAGCAGTTCGCCCGTGAAGTGAATGCAGCCCTCCCCAGGCTCGAAGCCACGCGCCCTCTCAGGTGGTCGGCGTGTGCCATCACCTTCAGCTTAGCAGATCAACTCAAGTGTGCGGCTACAGCCGGAGTCCTACCGATGCTTTGTTCCCCAATCATCAGCAACGTGGTGGTCACCTAGACCCTCATCGATGGCGGGGCAGGGCTCAACGTCCTGTCCGTGGAGACGTTCAACAACCTCCAAGTGCCCTACAGCCAGCTTCAGCCAACCAAGCCCTTCTCCGGTATCACTGATAGCTCTACAGTCCCGATCGGGCAGGTCCGCCTCCCCGTCACCTTCGGGGCACACGACAACTACCGCACCGAGCTCATCGACTTCGATGTCGCTCACATCCGCCTGCCGTACAACGCCATCCTCGGGTACCCGGCGCTGGCCAAGTTCATGGCCGTGACTCACCACGGCTATAACGTTCTCAAGATGCCAGGGAGCGGCGGAGTCATCACGGTGCCCTATGAAGAGAAGGACGCAGTGTGTTCCCTGGGGCGAGCCTTTCAGGCCGCATCACTGGAGGACCCAGATCGCGGAAGCAGGAGGCTTCCCGAGGCCGCCCCCAAGAAGAAGAAGACATCGTCTGGCCTGGCCCCTCAGGAGGTAGGCCCCTCTGGGCCCATGCCTGCCCAGGGGGAACCTCCTTCCGTCGCATAGGAAAGCGCGCCCGGCGCCCACCTCAGGCAGGGCTCGGGGGCTCTCCCCTGGAGGGCCACCGACCTAGCAAGGGTCACGAGGGAGGCGCTGGGGCACCACATGGAGGCGTGTTTCAGAGCACGTTTCCCTCAAGAAGGAGCAAGGCAAGGAGATCCAGACCCACAGGAGTTCGTCAGCAAGGCCATTCAGGAGCTATAGGAGTCTAGAGTCATGAGAGGCGCCCGCCGCCTACCAGCACTGGCTCCCCATTCAGGCGAGGATGGCGGGCTGCGCGTCTGCGTCGATGTACCAGGGCTCAACCAAGTCGCCTCCCTGGAGCGCCTCTGGCCATCGCGAGTCGGGCGCTGCGGAGGTCCACCCCACAGCTACGTTCGCATGCCTTACGGCTTGCCGAGCGCGGCTGACGCGTACCAGCGCCTCATGAGGGACATCGCGGAGGTGCAAGAGGCCAGGTGCTCCGCAGCCCTGGTAGAGATGAAGATGGCCCGCGAGGAACCGCCAGCGCCTCCGGAGCCTCCCGAGGCCCCTGGGCCTGGGGGCTCATGAGGATCGGCTTCCGCAGCCCACCGAGCCGGCTACACCAACACCCCTTCGTCTTCAGCATCATCAGGTGACATCTTTCAAGTTTCACTTCCAGCTAGGAGCGCCCCCAGGGCTTCATTATTCCCAGGCCGCGTGGGTCCGTCCCTGAGGCGTATATCCCTTTCATTTCGCGTCGTTAGCTTACCTTGTTGGGGGCACCCCTCGGGCTGCATGATCCCCAAGCCGCTCGGGCCAGGCTCAGCGGCATGTACCCCATTTGCGCTCATTTCCGGTTATGCGTTAGAACTGCCATGCTTGATTATTTGATGCCGGTCCATGGCGCCTCCTTTTCTCCATGTTGACCGCTTGCACGTTAAAGGGGGGGGAGGGTACCTGAGCATCGCGACTCAGGGCTCTTACTGGCTCTCCAGCCCTCACCCTCTGGCCTTGACCACGGCATCACGACCTGGCATACCTGCGACGGCTGAGACCAGCTCGAGGGCCGGGACCCGAGGACGTAGAGTGCATGCATCTAACCGAACTTGCAGGGACACAACACAAGATAAGGCCCAGTGCCAGGCGCAACCCGCCTAGAGGTAGGGCCCCGTGAGTCCCGCGCTGGCTCACGGGTGCCCAGATACACCTCACCAGGCCCTACCGTGCCAGCCACGTGTCAGGGCGGGGCTGTACACGCCCCGGGGGCTCCTCCCGGAGGGGGGCCCTCTCCCACGCACCAGTGGAAGCACCATGCTCCGCGCTGGCTGACGACACTGCCGAGGAGCGGCTATGCCCGTACTCATACGGAAGCGCTATGCTCCGCGCTGGTGATAAACAACTGAGGGTGGCCTCCGGGCCGCATCAACCTCAGGGAGCCCAGTGCTCAGTGTCTAGCCTCATCGCAACGCCTCCCCTCGGGAGTGCCGCGCGAGGGGGCTGGGCACGGGGGCTGCGCCAGGGTCACGCCCAGACGCACGCCGCCCAGCCAGGTCCCCACGGGCCTGGTTCGTCGCGCGCCTCTACCCGAGCGGAGCCAAGGTATGAAGGCCGTTTGAGCGTCAAGGGGGACTCCTGAGCATCGCGACTCAGGGGCCTAACTTGTCATGTAGCCCCTCACTCCTTGGTCCCGTCCTGGTTTCCGGTCGGGGCTATTGCTGGGTGAGGTACGCGCGTGGCCGGGCTCTGCAGACATAGAACGGTGGATCCACCCACATCACACCTCCCTACTTGTTGTTCATGCGCCAAGGGGGACTCCTGAGCATTGCGACTCAGGGGCCTAACTTGTCACGTAGCCCCTCACTCCTTGGTCCCGTCCTGGTTTCCGGTCGGGGCTATTGCTGGGTGAGGTATGCGCGGGGCCGGGCTCTGCCGGCGTAGAACGTAAGCAAGTAGGAAGGAAAAGCACAAATTGCAAAGGAATTCGAAAGCAAATATTACAGTCCACACTGTTATCCCAGTATCATGCGCAAGTTTAAACGCCTCCCCGAGGCATGATACATGTGCAGGAATCAAAAGCAGGACAGGAGCCACGACGGAGTCACTTGACGGCGGGGGAGCGGCGCGGCATGGGTTCGCCTCACGGAGCAGCGGGGTCGATGGCGCCTCACTCCGGCTTGGTGCTGAAGGCACGGAACTTCCCCAGCAGAGCCTCTGCGCGACCCTTCACGGCCTCGGCAGCAGCCGCCGTGCGTTGGCCGCTCACGGGCTCCAGCATGCTGTCAAGGTCGAACCCGGGATCGCGAAGGTGGATGTGGGTGAGAACCCGCGTCAGTGCTGCAGAAGACAGAACACGTGCCTCGGCCTCGGCCGTGGGGCCGAGGCCAAGGGCGACATCTTCAAGAGCGTGGACCAAGAAGGGAAGCAGCTTGGCGGGGCCGTCCTCGGCGCCGGCCAGCGGGCTCTCCAGGCCGCTGTCGTAAAGCGTCCTCAGCAAGGAGCGAGCCTTCGCCTCCAGCTCCGTGAAGGCCGCGTGGTCTTCGGCGAGGACCAGGGCCTTGTCGTCCAGCTCGGCCTTCCTCGCCCCCAATTGCTGCTCCAGCGCGCCTAGGCGGTCGCGGCGTTTCTTGAGCTTGGCCTCCCGGCCCTTGATGACCGCCTCGCGAGCCTTCACGTCCTCTTCCTGCTCTTGGCGAAGGCGAACTTCTTTCGCGAGCTGATCCCGCAGGCCCTGCAGCTCGTCCTCCAGCACCTTACAGCGACCACGGGCGTCGACCACCTCTCCCAGGGCTGCATCGCGAGCAGCCTTTGCCTCAAGGACGGCCTGCTTCTCCTCGTCGCATGCCGTCGAGGCCTGGACCAGCGCCGCCCGAATTGAAGCATCGGAGCGAACCCATCCAGAAACCAGCTCCAAGCGCCCGGCCACCAGGCGGGGGTCGGCGCCGAGAAGATCCTGCCGCAGCCAGTCCAACTCAGCAACAGCGCGGTCCAGGACGGCGGAAGGAGTCGGGGAGATAGCAGCCGGTGGAGTAGGAGGAGAAGGCGGCAGCACGGCCGCAGCATCCTGAGGCGGAGTCTGCCTCGCGCTAACAGCTGTAGCAGTGGCGGTAGACGGGAGCACCTCGGGAGCCACTTGGGCCGTGGGGGCTGAGCTCGCCCCAGCCGGCTCAGTCAGACCCCGCGAGGATGACCGGGCGGGAGAAGCTTGTGCGTTGCGGTCACCTTCCTTTAGGGGCGCCATCATGAATGAAACCTCAAGAGCCCCCTTTGACTTCTTTGCTGCGGGCGCCAACCTATCCAAAGACGCGGACGTCAAGCCTCAGAAGCAGAGCAAGAGATAAAGACAAGAATCGAACGCTTACAAGTCGTCGCCAGTGAGCTCAAGCAGCCTCCGGCCAAATTTGAAGCCTGAAAGCCGGCTGGAAGGGTCAACCTCGGGAAGCTTGGAGGCGGAAGGTGCGTCTGCGGTTCGCCCCGGGGCCGGGGGAGACCCGCGGGAGATTAGCCCGGTCCTGTCCTTCTTCGGGATCGGGGGCGAGCTCCTGCCGTCCTGCTCGTCGTCGTCTTCGCCGTCCTCCTCGTCGTCATCGTTCGGAGAGAGGCGGAGACCGCGGGACCTACGTCGGGGGAGGGGAGCCCTCGACTCTCCGTCAGTCGCCTCAGAGTCAGGCCCTTTTCCGCGCTCCCCTCCTTCCTCCTCTTCGCTGGAGTCGCCGGAGGGCACGTCCACCGGTCCCTCGGGAGCCTCCAGGGGCACGGGCCCTTCCCCGTTTAATACGGGCATGGACTTCACTACCCGCTCCCAGTCATCGCGGAGGAACAAGGGCGTAGGAGCGCCCTCCAACCTCGCCACATTGCCCCCGACCAGAGATTGGAGAACCGCGACCAAGTCTCCGTCGGCCCAGGTCGCGGGGCTCGGACGGGGCCTCCACATTGGTAGCGAGTACTGCCGAAGCGGAGCCAGCTGGTGCTCCAGGAACTCCCTCAGCAACGACGCACCGGTCAGCTTCGCCGCCGCCATGTCGGCCGGCCTCAGATCCGCGTCCATCTTCTCCAACACCATCTTCGCGCGGGGATCCGTGAGCTCCGCTCGACCCCAGTTGCTGGAGCTTGTGGGCTGCTCGGTGGGCAAGATCAGCCGAGGGTGGATGCGCTCAGTGTCCACCAAGACCCACTTGCTCCTGAAGCCCTCGATCCTCTTCCCAGAGTTCGAGATGGCAATGGCGCCACCGTACGCGACGAAGCTCGTGCACGTGGAAGCAGGACCGCGAGAGGTCCGGAGGGAGAAGTAGTGGCGCAGCAAGGCCACTGAGGGCTGCACCCCAACGTGGGCCTCGCAATAATAAGCAAAGATCGCAAGGAGAAGGACGGAGTTGGGATGGAGATGCAGAGCCTGCAGCTTGTAATGGCGGAGGACAGAGAAGAAGAACTCAGAGAAGGGAGGCACCAGGCCAGCGACAATGGCGCTTATGAAGAGTGGATAGAAGGTGCTCCTCTGACCCTCAGAGGTGGCGGACCCGGCCTTGAACACCTTCGCCCCGTCGATGCCTCGCGCCGTCGCTATCCGGCGCAACCGGGCAAGGCCCGCCTCCGACACGTTCGGCGGGTCCAGGGCAGACGAGTACCAAGCTGCGGCTGGGGGCTGGCGAGGCGCCATGGCTTCCTGGGTCGCACGGTCAGAGCAGATCTGGAGATTTCGGAGGAAGGGAGAAGAAGCGCAGGAAAGGGGATCTGAACGGCAACCGGGGGAAGCAAGAAGAAGGGCCTAGGCGGACGCCACTCTCTTATCAACTCGCGCGGCTGCTAAGGTGCCCACGTCCAGTCAACCGCCATGCGGCGCCCAAGGCCGCAGGCTGTTAGGGCCCGCAGCGCTTCGCCCTTGCCCTTCCGCCTCCCTACACGGCCAAGTCTGGGCGCGCCATGGGCCCGGGGGCTACTGTCGGTGTTCAGGGAACGGGGGTCCCCAGACTTGCCTGCCTGCGGCCTGCGGCGTGGCTCAAAGGGGGGCCCAGCACGGCCCATCTTCACCAACACAAACTCAAGACCCTCGCGAGGGGCCAAGCCTCGCGGGGTGGACGACACGGGGCTTCCTGAGGCATGACCTCGTCAGGCTGGTTCACGAGGAGGCGGAGAGATCAAGGCGGAGTACCTCACGAGGTGCCCGTGACGCAAGCCATGACGACTCAGGGTGCCAGGCGGGTGCTAGCCCGCGCAACATCCTCCTTTCCTCTTTGGTGCAAAGGGGGCAAGCGCAGCCGGGGAGTACCGAGGCATCAGGCAAAGGTTGCCGTTTCGGTGCAACGAGACCAAGACCAGGAGGACTACGAGACGAAGGTCACCGTGGAGCCCAAGATGGCGTCATCACCAGAGCTTTGCGCAGGCGAAGTCTACTTTTGTCAGGATATCTGATACTTGCTGTCCCCCTTCAAATTAGCCCGCCATTGTTGGCTCCCTTCCCGCTCAATATTTGGGGAGAGGACCAGGGCCACTATAAATAGGACCGGCCACCCGCGTAGCAGGGGTGGGGCTCAGTCTCCTCCAAGGACTCGACAAGTAGAGAGGTGGTAAAGAGAGAGAGAGAGATAGAGAAAGGTGGCTGAACTCCTCCCAGCAGTTCATCGCCCCAGCCAAGAACAGACCCTCGCGAGTCTGTTCTCCCTTGTACTGTCCATTATCATCAGCCTAAGAGGCAATCCACCACACCACACACTGGAGTAGGTTATTACACCACAACGGTGGCCCAAACCAGTATAAACCCTGTGTCCCTCGTGTTGTTCTTTTCGTAGCTTTGATCCTAGCGTGGCGGAGGGGTGCAGGGAGGTAGGAGGCGAAATCTCCGCGCGCACCCTAGTGTTCGAACCTCACGGGTCTGCCGGAACCCGAAATCCGATAGCGCCGGACTGCAGCTAAGTCTTCGAGTGAGAAAACTTAGGCGAGTACTGGGCTGCAACTAAGCCCCCAAGTGGGAGCATTGCTCTCCACTCGACAGGATTTTTTTCAAACTTAGGCGAGTGCCGGACTGCAGCTAAGTCACTGAGTGAGAAAACTTAGGCGAGTACTGGGCTGCAGCTAAGTCCCCGAGTGGGAGGATTGCTCTCCACTTGACAGGTTTTTTCAAACTTAGGCGAGTGCCAGACTGCAGCTAAGTCTCCGAGTGAGAAGACTTAGGCGAGTACTGGACTACAGCTAAGCCCCCGAGTGGGAGGATTGCTCTCCACTCGACAGGATTTTTTCAAACTTAGGCGAGTGCCGGACTGCAGCTAAGTCTCCGAATGAGAAGACTTAGGGGAGTACTGGACTGCAGCTAAGCCCCCGAGTGGGAGGATTGCTCTCCACTCGGTAGGATTTTTAAATACTTAGGCGAAACGGGTTCGCAACTAAGCCCCCGAGTGGGAGGATTGCTCTCCACTCGGTAGGATTTTTTTAAAAAACTTAGGCGAAGCGGATTCACAGCTAAGACACCCACTGGGGGATTTCTTACGCAAACAAAAATTATAATAATCGCTGGGAAAATTATAACGCTCTTGTCTTTGATAAATAAACTACAGGAGTTTTTTCTTATTACATCTCATCCGAGTGAGAATTCAAGTATAAAAGGGGCGGAGTAGCTCCGCATTCCAGGCTCGTGGCTCATCAATCTGGCGATTGACATTGTAGAGGTGGTACGCTCCATTGTGGAGGACTCTGGTGACTATGAAGGGGCCTTCCCAAGTAGGAGCGAGTTTGTGTGGTTTTTGCTGATCCACGCGGAGGACTAAGTCTCCTTCTTGGAAGGCTCGACTCTTCACATTTCTGGCATGGAATCGACGCAAGTCTTGCTGATAGATGGTCGATCGGATCATGGCCATTTCTCTTTCTTCTTCCAGGAGGTTGACTGCGTCCTGCCGGGCTTGTTCTGCTTCTTCTTCAGAGTAGAGCTCGACTCGAGGGGTGTTGTGAAGCATGTCACTCGGCAAGACTGCTTCGGCTTCGTAGACCAGAAAGAATGGGGTTCTTCTGGTCGATCGGTTCGGGGTCGTCCTCAATCCCCAAAGAACTGATGGAAGCTCGTCGACCCATGCACCTGCTGCGTGCTTGAGATCGCGCATCAATCGAGGTTTCAGTCCTTTGAGAATTAGGCCGTTTGCTCTTTCCGCCTGTCCATTCGACCGAGGGTAAGCGACCGAAGCATAGTCGACTCGTGTGCCCTGAGAGGCGCAAAAGGCCCTGAATTTGTCGGAATTGAAGTTTGACCCATTGTCAGTGATGATGCTGTGCAGAACTCCATATCTGAATATCAACTCTCTGATGAAACTGATAGCAGTGCAAGCATCAAGATTCTTGATAGGCTTAGCTTCAATCCATTTGGTGAACTTGTCGACTGCTACTAGCACATGAGTGAAGCCGCTCCTGCCTGTTTTCAGTGGTCCAACCATGTCCAACCCCCAAACAGCGCAGGGCCAGACGAGTGGAATGGTTTTCAGAGCTGACGCGGGCTTGTGCGACATATTGGAGTAATACTGACATCCTTCACATTTGTCGACTATCTCTTTTGCCATTTCATTGGCCCTTGGCCAGTAAAATCCCGCTCGGTATGCTTTAGCCACAATGGTCCGAGAGGACGCATGATGACCACAGGTCCCCGAGTGGATATCGTCAAGGATCATCTGACCTTCTTCTGGTGTTATACACTTCTGACTGACTCCAGTCGTGCTTTCTCTATACAACTGTCCCTTTATGACTGTAAAGGCCTTGGATTGACGGACGATCTATCGAGCCTCTTCTTCATCCTCTGGGGGTTCTTTCCTTAGAATGTACGCGACATACGGTACTGTCCAGTCGGGAGTGATGACCAAGACTTCCATGATCAGGTCGACCACAGCTGGAATTTCAACTTCAGTCGGATCCGTGGCACTTTTTGGCTGCGGGGCCTCTTCAGTGAAGGGATCCTCCTGAACTGATGGTGTGTGGATGTGTTCCAAAAACACATTGCTGGGAATGGCTTCTCTTTTGGAACCTATTTTGCCAAATCATCAGCCGCCTGATTTTTCAGTCGGGGTATGTGATGAAGCTCTAACCCCTCGAATTTCTTCTCCAGCTTTCTCACTGCATTGCAATAACCAGTCATGGCTGGACTTCTGACGTCCCATTCCTTCATCACCTGATTAACCACCAAATCTGAGTCGCCATAGACCATGAGGCGATGGACGCCGAGTGAAATGGCCATGCGCAACCCATATAAAAGTGCTTCATATTCTGCCTCGTTATTGGAGGAATCAAAGTGGATTTGAAGAACATATCTGAGCTTATCTCCTCAGGGGGAGATCAACCCCGTCACCGGAACCATTCAGCATTTTGGAACCGTCGAAGAACATGGTCCAATGCTCCGAGTGAACCCGAGTCGGCAGTTGCTGTTCAATCCACTCGGCGACGAAATCTGCTATTGCCTGGGACTTGATAGCCTTCTTTGCCTCAAACTTGATATCTAGAGGAAGGAGTTCAATCGCCCATTTTGCCACTCGACCAGTTGCATCTCTGTTGTGCAGGATCTCTGACAATGGAGCGTCACTGATGACTGTAATGGAATGATCAGAGAAGTAGTGAGCAACTTTCTTTGTGTTCATATAAATCCCATATACAAGCTTCTGATAATGAGGATATCTTTGCTTCGACGGGGTCAAAACTTCAGAAATATAATATACTGGGCGCTGAACTTTGAAGGCTTTTCCTTCTTCTTCCCGCTTGACCGTAAGTACCGTATTGACGACTTGTCCCGTGGCTGCGATGTAAAGCAGCAAAGGCTCCTTGCTGATTGGGGCAGCAAGCACCGGCTGGGTGGAGAGCAGAGCTTTGAGGTCTGCAAACGCTGCATCAGCTTCGGGAGTCCACTCGAACTTGTCGGACTTCTTCATCAATTGGTAAAGAGGCAATGCCATTTCACCAAGACGAGATATGAATCGACTTAAAGCAGCCAAGCAACCAGTAAGCTTCTGGACGTCGTGCACTCGCACAAGAATTTTCATTCAGAGTATAGTACCGACCTTTTTTGGATTGGCGTCGATTCCCCATTCAGAAACGAGAAAACCGAGTAATTTTCCGCCAGGAACTCCGGATGTGCACTTTGATGGATTAAGCTTGATATCATACCTCCTGAGGTTGGCAAAGGTTTCAGCAAGGTCAGCCAGCAGGCCGGAACCCTTCCGTGACTTGACCACAATGTCATCCATGTATTCTTCCACATTCCGACTGATTTGAGTGAGCAAACACTTCTGAATCATCCTCATGAATGTGGCTCTGACATTCTTGAGGCCGAACGGCATGGTAACATAACAGAAGCACCCGAATGGACTGATGAAAGCTGTTTTGATCTCGTCAGGTCCATACAGACGGATCTGATGGTACCTAGAATAGGCGTCTAAAAAAGATAGTCGCTCACATCCCGCAGTCGAGTCGACTATCTGATCAATGCGGGGGAGACGAAAATGATCTTTTGGGCAGGCCCGATTGATATGTTTAAAGTCAATGCACATGCGAAGTGACTTGTCCTTCTTGGGGACCATGAAAACGTTGGCGAGCCACTCAGAGTGGTAGATTTCTCGGATGAACTCCGCTGCTAAGAGCCAAGCCACCTCCTCACCAATGGCCTTTCTCTTCTGGACGCCGGACCGTCGGAGATGTTCCTTGACAGGTTTTACTTTTGAGTCGACTCTTAGGCGGTGCTCAGCCAGCTCCCTGGGAACACCCGGCATGTCAGAAGGTTTCCATGCAAAAATGTCCCAGTTCTCACGGAGGAACTGGATGAGTGCTTCTTCCTATTTGGAGTCGAGTGTTGTTGAGATATGAGTTGGAGCAGCGCTGGGATCGGTCGGGTGGATGTGAGCTGTCTTCGTTTCGCCAGACGACTGAAAAACTGATTCTGTAGCGGGCTTCTTGGCTCACAACAAATCACTCGGGTCTGCAGTCTTCTGGTATTCCTGCAGCTCCACCACTGCCATCTGAGCATCAGTGATCTTTGAACCTTTCTGAAAACATTCTTCCGCTTTCTTCCGATTGCCCGTAATAGTGATCACACCTTTGGGGCCAGGCATCTTCAATTTGAGATACACGTAACATGGTCGGGCCATGAAGCGTGCATAAGCTGGCCTGCCCAAAATAGCGTGATAGGCACTCTGGAAGTCTACAACTTCAAACATCAACTTTTCTTTGCGGTAATTCTTGGAATCACCGAAAACCACATCAAGAGCAATCTGGCCGAGTGATTCAGCCTTCTTCCCAGGAATGACTCCATGGAAACTCATGTTGCTGGTACTGAGTCTGGACATCGGAATGCCCATCCCTTTGAACGTCTCAGCATATAATATGTTCAAACCACTGCCACCATCCATCAAGACTTTGGTCAGTCGAGTGCCTTCAACAACTGGGTCGACCACCAAAGCTTGCCTCCCAGGGGTGGCGATGTGCGTTGGGTGATCGGACCGGTCGAATGTTATGGCAGTCTGAGACCACTTTAGATAACTGGGTGTCGCCAGAGCAACCATATTCACCTCTCGGTTGATAACTTTCAGTCGACTTTTGCTTTCAACATCAGCAAAAATCATCAGGGTGGAATTGACCCGGGGGTATCCATCGTCACTATCTTCCTTGTCCTCAACTTTGTCCGACACCTTTTCCTTATCTTTGGGCTGCTTGCCTAGAACTGCTGGATCAAGAGTCGACACTGTCGAGTGGTATCTTTCGGGTAAATAAAATTACCCTCTTCATCTTTCTTGGTGTGGACGAGACATGGCAAGTCCAACACATCATTTCCGTCCTGATCTTTAACTTTCTTGGGGTTCCAAGGTCCTTTGGGTTTCCCTTTAAACTTTCCTTGGGTTACGGCCAAGGCTTCCCCAGGAGCAGCTGGCTCGGCTTTCCACTTCTGTTTCTGATTGGAATTTCCTCTGGTTTCTTGAGCGACTGACTTGAGCTTGCCACTCCTGAGTCGATCCTCATCTTCACCATTAGCGTACTTGGTGGCAATCTCCATCATCCGATTCAGAGACATATCTCCGGTCCGACCGAATTTCAGATTTAGTTCTCTGTACTTGACGCCTTCTTTGAAGGCACAGACTGCTTGGTGGTCAGGCACATTCTCTACCATGTGATGTAACGTGATCCATCTCTGGATGTAATCCCTCAAAGTTTCATTCGGCTTCTGCACGCAAGACCGCAGTTCCGTCAGCCCTGCCGGTCGCTTGCATGTTCCTTCAAATGTGGTGACAAACACTCGGGCGAGATCTTCCCAAGTGTAAGTGCTGCTGGGTGCTAACTGGTTTAGCCACGCTCTGGCCGAGCCCTCCAACATGAGAGGCAGGTGCTTCATGGCCACTTCATCATTGCCGCCGCCAATCTGTACGGTCACTCGGTAGTCTTCAAGCCAAGTATCGGGCTTGGACTCACCAGTGAACTTGCTGACTCCAGTCGCCAACCTGAAGTTGGGAGGAATCACAGCGGCCCTGATGGCTCTACTAAAGCACTCTGGCCCCAAAACATGTGCTCTGCTGCTGGTAGGTGCATCTCTGTTGTGACCTTCTTGGTGAGCTTTGTCCCTGTCGACCAAACCTTGAACGAGAATGGATCGCGCATCAAAGCCTGGCTCCCTGGAGTCGACTGGAATCCTTCGCCCAACACTACGAGGGCGCCTGTCATCCTGCTACCGAGGCGCATACGACCCGCTCCTCGGGGGAGGGGTGGGCACTCTACATCGATCATTACGATCGAATCGGTGATCATATTGCTCACGGTTCCCGTACTGATTACGCCGGTCCCCACGTCCCTCACGCCTCGGGGGCGATCTTGGGCTATGAGCTGACTGGACTGTGTCTGCAGCAACGGATCTGCTGTGAATCCTGTTCCGCGACTGAAAACAGCGGAATTCTGATCTCCTACTGCCCGGAGTAACACTCCGATCTGCAACAAGCCTCTGCCAGCCTCCGACTGGGAAGGCTGAATCGACTCTGCTATACGGGCCGCAGCTGCTAAGTTCTGAATCGGAGTTCGATATACCTGCAGGGGTGGGAAGAGCTGACGTCGACTGGATTCGGGAACCCGTTGTCGCGCACGCTCGTCGAGTGCTCGCTGGAGATTCTCCAGTCGAGTGCGCTCGACCAAGTTTGCCAGGCGTGCGTCCTCCAAGGCACGAGCCTCGGGGGTTTCTCCGACGATAGGAGTGTGCAGCGCATCCATGTTCCAGCGACGAAGTTCTTCTCTCTGCAACGACGTGAGAGACTCGGGGAGATATTCCTCATGGGGACGCGACGGGTCGCCTCCACCCGCGCCCCCGTCGGTGCGGGGAAAACCGGGAGGACTGGGTGGTCCATCGACCATCAGAACCTCCGCCGCCGGATCACTGCTGTCGCACTCAGATGCGGTCTCTGTAGAGCCAGTCGACAGATCAAACAGGCCGTAGACGGATTCGTCGGGCTCGATCGCCGCGACTTGAGGGGTGGCCGACTGGCGTGCCACCGCGTGTCTCACCCACCGCTAAAGTCTCGACTGGCCGGAGCGCTTGCGCCGGCGGGAAACAGGGAGGGAGAACAGCACAGGAGCCGACCGATAGTGGGTCGACGGTTGCCGCAAAAGGATGCCGCGGGCGCACGCGCGAAAGTGCATCGCCCCATGGACAGGGAGCGCGTCCACGTCGAGCGGAGCCTCCTGAAGCCAAGCGAAGTCGTCGGCGATGAACGTGAGCGCGTCGAGACAGATATTGCGGCCCTCCACCAAAACTCCGCCGGAAACCATGATGATTCGGATCGGAAAAGATTGCAACTCCTCCAACAAATCGCTAAAACACCTGCCCCACGGTGGGCGGCAACTGCCGTGGTTCTAAGTCTGACAGTAATGTAGGGGGGTAAGTATGGAGAGGCAAGATGTTAGCTATGGAGAAGTTGTAAGCACACGAGGTTTACGAGTTCAGGCCCTTCTCGGAGGAAGTAATAGCCCTACGTCTCGGAGCCCGGAGGCGGTCGACTGGATTATGCGTGTATGGTTTACAGGGGTGCGAACCCTTTACACTGAGGAGGGGGGTGGCTTATATAGAGTTCGCCGGATCCCTCCGGCCCTCAGTTATGCAGGGTTTTAAATACATTAAGGTCGGGCGTTACTGGTAACGCCCCTAATAAAGTGCTATGATGACCATAAAGGCTACTTAATAACCGACCAGTAGCATGCAGAGTGCCTTTAGGTCTCCTGGCTGTCGAGTGGTTTGGTCTTGGTCGAGTGATTGCTTCTTGGTCGAGTGTCTTCGAGTCTGTCGAGTGGAAGACCTCCAAGTCGATTGAAAGGTGATTTCTTCTAGAGATGTCCTTGGGTAGGGCAGTTTGGACAGGTCCATGACCCTACCCTAGGTACATAGCTTCGTCATCGGCCGCACGCTCATTGCACATGGTCTCCAGCTTGGCCTCCAGCGACCGACAGCGATCCTGGGCAGCCCCGACATCCTTCAGCGCCACCTCACGAGTAGCCACGGCTTGGGCGACGGCCTGCTTGTCCTTCTCGGAGGCCGCCGCAGCCTGGCTCAGCGCCGCCCGGACGGACACATCGGAGTGAAGCCAGCCAGAGATCAGCTCTAGGCGCTCGGCCACCAGGCGACGGTCGGTGCCTTGAAGATCCTCCTGCAGTAGGGTCAGCGCAGAAAGAGCATGCTCTAGGACGTCAGGGGAGGCGGAAGGATCTGGGGTCAGCAGTGCGGCAGAAGGAGGAGGAGGCCGCATCGTCACCATGGCCTGGGAGGCTGGGAGCTCCTGAGCTTTGGGGACCCTAGCAACCGAGCTGGACGTTGCAACCTCCGGAGCCAGCGGGGCTACGGGGGCTGCCTCCTCCTGAGGATGCTCCCCCAAGCTTCGCGAGGACGATCGGGCCGGAGAAGCGCGAGCACCATCACTGCCCTTCCGCATGGAGGGGGGTGCAGCCGCCGCATGCGATTTGGTCCCGAGAAGTACCACCGCTTCCTCCTTCCTCTTCTTTGCCACGGGCGTCAGCCCAATTGCACAACGGAGAAGCGTCAATAATCAACAATGGAAGCAAGAACAAGGCAGGACGAGAACACTTACTGGTCCACCACGGTGTAGTCTCTCTGCTTCTTAAGCCTGGAACCTGGGAGCTTCACAGCCTGAGGCGCGGGCGCGCGGGCTCCAGGAGCGGAAGAGGGGGCAACGGATGGGCCGAAAGCAGCTCCAGGCAGCGTCAGAGGAGGGGCGTCGTCTCGGGAGATCAACGCCGACCTGCCCCTCGTCGGAACCTTGGCCGGTGGCCTCCTTCGGGGACTGACCTTGGACCTCGTGGAGCCCCCTGCCACAGGCAACTCCTCCCTCTCCAAAGGGACATCGGCCTCATCATCGTCATCAGGCAGGGTGCGGAGGATGTCGGCCTTGCGCGAAGGGGAGGTCTCCCCCGCCCCTTTGCAGGTCGCTTCCAAGTCGCACTCCTCCTCCTCCTCTTCCTCCTCGCGAGACTCGTCGGAAGACACGTCCACTAGAGTCGTCGTCACCAGGACATTTGAGGGCGCATGCGGCACAAGCCCACACCCATCGAAGACGGGCATGGCGGCGGCAGCCTCCTCCCCATCTAGGCGGCGGAACAAGGGAACGAAGGAGTCCGGCGGGTACCCTTGGTCGTCCCCAACCAAGGAGCAGAGGGCTGAGTGTAACTCCTCGTCAGAAAGGGCCTCCGGACACAGGCGGAGGTCGTCCCCTTTGTCTCCAAGCTTCCACAAGGGGCGCGACACGCCTGGAGGGGAGCCACGCGCTTCGCCATAAACTCTTTAACGACCATGGCCCCGGTCAGCTTCGCTGCCCTTGGGTCAACAGGCTTCAGGTCAGCGGTCATCCTCTCCAACACCTATGCCACCCGAGGGTCGGTGAGCTTCGCGTGAGACCACCCGTCGTGGGACACGGGCATCTCTGCCGGCAGCACTAGCCAGGGGTGGGAGCACTTGGAATCCATCAGGACCCACTTGCTCCTGAAGCCTTGGGCCTTCTTCCCGGCCTACAATACCGCGTTGGTCTTGTTGGACGCGACGAAGTTGACGCACCCCGAGTTGTGGCCCTCCTTGATCCGGACGAAGAAGAAGTGGCGCAGCAGTGCCACGGACGACATCACTCCAACGTACGTCTCACAGTAGAAAGAGAAGATCGACAGGAGGAGGATGGAGTTGGGATGAAGATGGAGGTCATGAATCTTGTAATGGTTGAGGACGGAGTAGAAGAAGTCAGAGAAGGGGGAAACCAACTCGGTGACGATGCTGCTCATGAAGAAGAGGTAGAAGGTACTGCCTGAGGCCTCCGGCTCGGCGAAGCCAGCCCGGAGCACAGTCTTCCTCTTCTCATCACCCTCCGCCATCATCAGGAGCACGGCGGCAAGGTTCTTCTCCGAAATGCTCGGCGCATCAAGCACATGCTCGTACCAGGATGGCGGAGGAGTGGCCCGAGCTTTTTTGGCCGCCATTGGCGGCAGGCTTGAAGGAGGATCTGGGCGGATCTAGAGTCTCTGGAAGCGAAGAGCAAGAAGGGGATCTGGAGCAAGACGAAGGAATGCAATGAAGGAAAATGCAGCCCGCGCCAGCCTATTGTTAGTTGGCCAGTTGCCGAGGCAGCGTGGGGAAGCGGAGATGCCCATGTCCCATCAAACGCCACGCGTCAACCGAGGCCGCAGGTTGTTGGGGCCCGCGACGCTCCGCACTTGCCCCTTGGCTTCGCCTCAAAGCCAAGTCTGAGCGCGCCTTGGGCCCGGGGGCTACTATCGGCGTCCTGGGAACGGGGGTCCCCAGACTTGCCTGCCAGCGGCCCATAGCGTGGCTCCACCAGCGGCCTGGTATGACCCATCTTCACCAGCAAACACTCAAGACCCTCGCAAGGGGCCAAGCCTTGTGTGGCGGACGATGCAAGACCTCCTCGGGGGCGGCCTCACCAGGCTGGCTCGGGAGGGGCGGAGAGATCAAGGCAAATGGTACCTCGCGAGGTTCCTGTGATGCAATCCATGACGACCAAGGCCAGGCTGGCGCCAGGCGGGCACCAGCATATGCAGTGTACTCGTTTCCTCTTTGGTGCTAAAGGGGCATGCGTAGGCGAGGAGTCCCGAGGCATCAGGCAAAGGTTTCCATATCAGTGCAACAAGATCAAGACCAGTAGGACGGCAGGATGGAGGTCATCGTGGAGCCCAGGATAGCGTCACCACCAGAGCCTTTGGCAGGCGAAGACCACCTTTAGTCCGGATAACTTGTACTGGTTGTCTCCCTTCAAATTTGGCCATTGTTGGATCCCTTCCCGCCTACATTTGGGAAGAGGACCAGGGCCTCTATAAATAGGACTAGCCACCACAGTAGGGGGCAACTCATCTTGGATTGGATCCATTCCATCCTCGCACACTCAAGCTCACTGAGCCGAAAGAATTCTCTCCTCAGGAGGCTGTTCTTCCCTTGTACTAGTTCATCCTCAGCCTGCAAGGCAATCCACCACACCACACTGGAGTAGGATATTACACCACATCGGTGGCCCGAACCAGTATAAACCCTGTGTCCCTTGTTCTTCGAGTTCGACGTGCTGAGCCTTGGGATCGCGGTGAGTGGGTGAGCTAGGGAAGGGAGAGATCTTCGTGCGCACCCTAGTGTTTGAACCTTAAGATTTTTGCCGGAACCCAAAATCTAACAGATCGAGATTAGGATTTGTCACTCTGATTGTCGGAGAGGTATTTCTAGGCCCTCTCGGTAATGCACATCACTATAAGCCTTGCAAGAAATGTGACTAATGAGTTAGTTGCGGAATGATGCATTACAAAACGAGTAAAGAGACTTGCGAGTAATGAGATTGAGTTAGGTATTGAGATACCGACGATCGAATCTCAGGCAAGTAACATACCGATGACAAAGGGAACAACGTATGTTGTTATGCGGTTTGACCGATAAAGATCTTCGTAGAATATGTGGGAGCCAATAGAACATCTAGGTTCTGCTATTGGTTATTGACTGGAGATGAGTCTCGGTCATGTCTACATAGTTCTCGAACCCGTAGGGTCCGCATGCTTAACGTTCGGTGACGATCAATATTATGAGTTTATGTGTTTTGATGAACCAAATGTTGTTCGGAGTCCTGGATAGGATCACGGGCATGACAAGGAGTCTCGAAATGGTCGATACATAAAGATCGATATATTGGAAGCCTATGTTTGGACATCAGAATGGTTTCAAGTGAGTTCAGACATATACCGGAGTACCGGGGGTTACCGGAACCCCCCGGGGAGTATATGGGCCCTAATGGGCCTTAGTGGAGAGAGAGAGAGAGGGGCAGGCCGCGCCCCCTCCCCCTCTGGTCCAAATTGGACTAGGAAGGGGGGGGCCCCTTTCCTTCCTCCCTCTCCCCCCCTTCCTTCTCTCCTAGTCCAACTAGGGAAGGGGGGGATCCTACTCCTGGTGGGAGTAGGACTCCTCTAGGGCGCGCCATAGAGGGCCGGCCCTCTCCCTCCTCCACTCCTTTATATACGGGGGATGGGGCACCCCATAGAGACACAAGTTGATCATTGATCTCTTAGCCATGTGCGGTGCCCCCTCCACCATAATCCACCTCGGTCATATCGTTGCAGTGCTTAAGCGAAGCCCTGCGCTGGTAGCTTCATCATCACCGTCATCACGCCATCGTACTGACGAAGCTCTCCCTCGACACTCAGCTGGATCGAGAGTTTGTGGGACGTCACCGAGCCGAACGTGTGCAGATCGTGGAGGTGCCATACTTCCGGTACTAGAATTGGTCGGATCATGAAGACGTACGACTACATCAACTACATTGTCATAACGCTTTCGCTTACGGTCTACGAGGGTATGTGGACTACACTCTCCCCTCATGTTGCTATGCATCACCATGATAGATCTTGCGTGTGCGTAGGATTTTTTTTGAAATTACTGCGTTCCCCAACGCCGTCGCCGTAGCTGTCTTCCTCTGCCAAGTTAGGGCGTGGAGGATCTGGACAGACGAACTTCTAAATCTACACCTCTCAGTTCGTCATGTTCTTCATCAAGGGTAATTAAAAGTCACTTTTACTGCCCTTATTGATTCTTATAATTTCTACAAAATCTTCAAAAGATGTTTATTCTTCAATCTTCACACTCTAAACACCTCACACACACATCTGTTCTTGATATGTTTCTCTAAGCAACATTTTTATTCAAGATTCCTCAATTGTGTGGATTTTCAATCTATATAACTCTGGAACCTAAGTCAAAGAACGCTTAGTGAAATTCCTCAAGACACATCTGGTCAAATTCCTCAACTTGTTCCTTTTTGCAAAAACTTCTGAGAACGCATATGACCTATCCAAATTCTTCGCACCTATACTCTGTTCACAACATGTCCACTGCTGAATCACTAGGTTCTCATCAACTTAACACATTTGCAGCGTTCATCGAAGAAACGTTGCATGCCACTTCTGAGAATTCTATTGTTTAGATTCCTAAGATGAAGAAAATGGCTAACGACAAGAAACCTCAGAAGGGAGGGAAGAAACCTGAAGTCAACATGGCGTTTGAGATTCTTGATGAAATATATGTAGGGCACTGCACTCCTCCTCATGAAACAAAGAATGAGCGCAAAGTACGCATTCAGAAGATAGAGAGGAGATGGGCCAGAGAATGGAGGGAATATCGCTATGTCACTCCAAAGTACATGAAGAAATTCACTGTACACCCTCATGCCCAAGACCTCCACTGGCACCTGGCCAAGAAGCTAATCTCTCAAGCATCAGACGTGGTGAGGAATTTCACGCTGAATGCGCCAAGCGTCAAGATAAACTGGCCAAAATGGCAAAATAGGCAGTGAAGAAATTCAATGAAGATTCTACTGCTACCACTACTAAGGCCTCTACTAGCAAGCTTAAGAAGGCTATGCCCAAGAAGCCCGCACACAAGCCTAGTGCTTCTGCTTCAATGCCCTCACGGCCAAGCTCCTCAGCAATGCCCTCACGGCCCAGTTCTGCAAAGCCCTCACAACAAATTCCTCAAGCTGCTCCAGCTCCTTCAAAGTCCTCAGCTCCTTCGACAAAGTCCTCAGCACCTGTGCATCTTGCCTCATGTCAAAGGACCACAGGCAAATCAATTGCCTCAGGAGCCTTTGCTAGTTCTTCAGCTCCTCCGCATTCCTCAACAGGCCCCACGTTGCTAAAGACCAAGGCCACTGCTGGACAAGGCACTAGACCAAGTCCTCACAAAAAGTAGGTCGCTTTCCAAGTACCGTCCAGTGATGACGAAGCTGATGATGAGGAACTGGCCGAAATCATCAGAGATAGACATCAGAGGGCCGCTGGAGCCAAAAGTAGTGAAGTTCCTCTTCTGCTGGATCCAAAGCTTATCCTTGAGTACATCAATCTCTGGCACAAGGACCCCAACACACCTGTGCCTGACTTCAAGTTCACCCCTGTACAAAGTCACATGCTGACTGCCTTCATTGGCGAAGAAAAGTGGAAATTTGAGAAGGCTAGGCAGCTGAAGAAAGCTCAATACAAGAAAGAGCGCTTTCTGAAGAAGAATGTTGTCAGCATGACAACTGATGAACTTGTTGCTATTCAAACTGAGATCAAAGGACTCAGTGATGAATTCAACGTCTACTGCACCGATTGGCTTGGAGCCAAAGTCAGATTTGTGAAGTTGGCTGAGAAATTCACGTCAATTGAACCACCTTAGGGTGAAGCATCTGCTCAGCCCACTGAAGAACATGCCAGCACCGCTGATGAAAATCAGGTTGCTGATGAAACTGCTAGTACCAGGGCTGACGAAGCTATTCCAGCCGCTGATGAAATTGCCAGGGCAACCACTAGTGTTGCACCTGAGGAATAATCCAGGCCAACTGAGCCATCAACCACTAAGCCTGAAGAAACTGAACCAACCAGGCCAACCGCATCAATTGCGCCTGAGGTAAATGTACCAATTTCCTCTGCTCCTCCTACACCAACACCAAGTCCAGTTCTTCCTTCTGCATTAGAAGCGAAGAAAACCAAGGCTGCGGAGCGAGCAACAGTGAAGAAAAGGAAAGCATCTACTTCATCAGATTGTTCAGCCCCGAAGAAGATGAAGACTTTAACCAGCTCATTTGAGAATCCTATTGATGCTATTCCTGTTTCGAGCATGCCATCAAAGGAACTCGTTCCCTTTGGTGAAGATTATGAGATCCCAAGAAGATCTGATGAAGATGTTCCTTCTGCTGCTTCTTTAGAGCAGTTGGACAAAGAAATTGAAGTGGATAATATCCCTTCAACCCTAGTCATCTCATCGCCTATGCCTCAGTTCACAGCTGAAGAGGCAGTCATTGTAGAATTGAATGAAGAAGATGAGGAAGTGGACATTGGGAGCACCACTCCAGTGATGAATGATGACTTTTGGGAAAGTCAACACCCCAACTCTCCCGTGTTCACGCCACTGCAACAAATTCCTCAGTCTAGTGCACACTGAAGTTCAAATGGGTTCTGAAGAACATCACTCCACTCCTTCCATTCCTGAAGAAATTCCAGCCACTAGTGCTGGCGTTAATATTGATGAAGAATTGAAGACCCATGTTGCTACTGAAGCAGAACTGAAATTCCTCAGCCTGTCATTCCTGAGAATGTGATTCCTGAGGCTGTGATGACTTTGACTGACACTCCTCAACCCAAGTCGAAGAATCCCTTCTCCAAGAAGCAGAACTTCAAGGCCGATGATTTCTTCCATGAGCATGTATTCTTCACATATTACAATCCTTATGACTCTGCTCGTCTGCGAAGGAAGCATTTCTGGACCGCAAGCCAAGCAAACTTCTATTCTTCACTGCTTTTCGATAAGGACAAAGTATTTGATCATGAGCATATTCCTCATGTGGACATGGAATCACTGCCTTGCTTCACACTAGTCCTCAATGTGCTTCATGAAGCTGGGCTGCTAAACTTCTGCATCGACATTGTAGATTGGAATGAAGGGCTAATTCTTCAGTTCTACGCGACGCTGCACATCACAGGAAATGTTGAAGATGTGAATTCTTGGGTGTTGGACTGGATGACATAAAACACTCACTTCAAAGCACCAGCCTCTGAATTGCTTCATGCCCTGCCTGTCAGTCCTCCCCTTGAAGGTGCATGATGTATATATCATGAACCTGAACTTTCAAACCATTACATGCAAGTCCTGATGAAACCGATGAAGCCTGGTCAAGCCCCAAGGACCAAATTCCTCGTGAAGGAATTGTTGTATGTGCCATAGACTGACTATCACATTCTGACCAAGACATTGAGTCCAATCAAAGGCCACGACTCGAATGAAGAAGAGGTCATTGGCATCATGAAGAACTTGCTTTTCAACATCATCCATGGAGTTCCAATCAACTATCATGGTTTCTTCATGAGAACTCTAGCAAATGTTACATTGCCGCCTTTTGAGTTGAAGCCTTACGCTCCTTGGATTATGAGATTCCTCAGAACAAGGTCTTCAATCAATTTCAAGGCTAACTTTCAAAATCATCTCAGCTACTTTCCCCCAATAGAAATCCTCAAGTGGACATTTTCCTCAGCTGACGAGACGGGCAAGGCACCTGCTATTATTGATGAAGGCGTTCGTCCATTGGATGGTCAGTTCTGCAAAGCTGCATCTTACTCCACCAATGATGACTCTGCCACTCATGACTCTGCCACCAAAGCCTCAAAGCAAAATCCTCAAGGCACAACTCCAAGGGTGATGACTGATCGTGAGTTTCTCCTCAGTCTTCACCAAAAGGTCGATCACAACCATAAGTGGGTAAAAAGACAGTTTGGTTCAATTCTTCAGAACATGACCATCACTCAGAATTCAGTGAAGAAGAACCATTACTATCTGCATGAAGTATTTGATCGCACCTGGGCTGTTCTATCTCGTCTCTACGGTGAAGAAGATTTGAAACAGATGGGCTTCAAGCAGGACTTTGACTGGTCTCAACCACCTTCGAAGAAATTCAAGAAGGTCAAAGTTCCTCACTTGGTGGCCAGCTCTTATTCTTCATCACGCGGGACTGATGAGCATGAAGATTTGAACAACATTCCAGTAGGCCCTAGTTCAACAACCAACCCCAACAACACTGGCACTCCTCCATCGACTTCATGATGATATTCTTTAGGGGCGTTAGTCCTCACTTTTCGTCCCTTTTGGTCATTGGATGACAAAGGGGGAGAAATTTGAGTTAGCCTTCAAACGGATCTATATATGGGCATTTTTTTGCTAAGTTACAACTCTCGTTCTTTTGAAAACTTTGTTGGATCGAGTTGTAATCTTAAACCTGATGGTGGTCTGATACTCTTGCTATGTTCTTCTGCATGCTATTTACTCACATATGTTATGCACGCATGCTGAATTATATCAGTCACCATATTTCATCATGCATTTTAAATTCTTCATATCATATGTTAAATGCGTGCATGAATTACAAGATATAGGGGGAGATCTCCATGATTCTACTCTTTAAGTATGCATTGCTTCAAAAGCAAATTCCTCACTATGCACATCTTCAGGGGGAGTTCCTCTATATCTTGCAATCAAATTCCTCAATATCAGTATTTAAACTTCATATGTTTATCCCCGTTGAAAACTTAACATATATTGTCATCAATCACCAAAAAGGGGGAGATTGTAAGTGCATCTAGTGCCCCTTAGTGATTTTGGTGTATTGAAGACTTATAAGTTAAGGGACTAATGTGTTTATGAGTGTACACATGTCTATAAGTCTATGAGGAGTTTGATATTTACAGAGAAAGTTGACCCCTAAAAATGAATGTCTTCGACTGAAGACTTTCTGAAGACTTTGAAAGTGAAGAAATTACTGTGACCCTGAAGACTTGGTATTCATGCGAGGAACATGAAGCATGAAGACTTTTGTTTTCGTAGTTTCATTTTCTCCTTCTTGAGTCATAGGAAACACCGTACTATTAAAGGGGGTCGAGGAAAGACTAAGGAAAAGTTTCCAAGTGATGCTCAACTCAAAATCCTACACCTACCACTCCCTTCGAGTGAAGCCATTGGAAATCTCATACAGTTCAGTCAATTTCTTCAGTGACAGAGACGAAGTTCTTCTGGTCTCTAAGGAATTTGTTCTGACTGAGGAGTTAGGAATTCGCCAGTGCGGATTGCCTACAAGTAAGGAACATGATAGCCCTAAGGAATTTGTACCTCAAATTTCCGACCGTTGCTGTGCTATGCGCCAGCTGTCGCAAAATATCCTATCCACCTAACGGTCATATCATTGAAGGGCATTTATGTCTTATCATGTCGGGCTGCTCCCTAGGCTATAAATAGCCGCCCCCTACAACCACTAGCTGGTTGGCTGCTCCGAGAGAAACTAACACTTGTCATTGAGAGCATCCCATCCTCCGAGGACTTTGAGCGAAAATCATCAAGTGAGGAAAACTCAAACACAAACACCTACAAACCCAAAGTGATTGAGCATCACTGAAGAGACTGATCCTACATGGATCCGACACTTGTTACCTTTGAAGACTGTGCATCTTCCAGATGGTTAGGCGTCATGATCTAGAGCATCCAAGAGGAAATTGTGGATCACTGAGTGGCCGAGTTTGTGAAGGTTTGGAAGTCACCTGAAGACTTACCATGAGTGATTGGGTGAGGTCTATGTGACCTTAGCTCAAGGAGAATACGGTGAAGACTATGTGTCCTTGATAACCCACAAGTATAGGGGATTGCAACAGTTTTCGAGGGTAGAGTATTCAACCCAAATTTATTGATTCGACACAAGGGGAGCCAAAGAATATTCCCAAGTATTAGCAGCTGAGTTGTCAATTCAACCACACCTGGAAACTTAATATCTGCAGCAAAGTGTTTAGTAGCAAAGTAATATGATAATAGTGGTAACGGTAGCAAAAGTAATGTTTTTGATATTTTGTAGTGATGATAGCAACAGCAACGGAAAAGTAAATAAGCGAAGAACACTATATGGAAAGCTCGTAGGCAATGGATCGGTGATAGAGAATTATGCCGGATGCGGTTCATCATGTAATAGTCATAACCTAGGGTGACACAGAACTAGCTCCAATTCATCAATGTAATGTAGGCATGTATTCCGAATATAGTCATACGTGCTTATGGAAAAGAACTTACATGCCATCTTTTGTCCTACCCTCCCGTGGCAGCGGGGTCCTAGCGGAAACTAAGGGATATTATGGCCTCCATTTAATAGAGTACCGAACCAAAGCATTAACACATAGTGAATACATGAACTCCTCAAACTACGGTCATCATCGGGAGTGGTCCCGATTATTGTCACTTCGGGGTTACCGGATCATAGCACGTAGTAGGTGACTATAGACTTGCAAGATAGGACCAAGAACTCTCATATATTGATGAAAACATAATAGGTTCAGATCTGAAATCATGGCACTCGGGCCCTAGTGACAAGCATTAAGCATAGCAAAGTCATAGCAACATCAATCTCAGAACATAGTGGATAGTAGGGATCAAACCCTAACAAAACTAACTCGATTACATGATAAATCTCATCCAACCCATCACCGTCCAGCAAGCCTACGATGGAATTACTCACGCAGTGCGGTGAGCATCATGAAATTGGTGATGTAGGAAGGTTGATGATGACAATGGCGATGGATTCCCCTCTCCAGAGCCCCGAGCGGACTCCAGATCAGCCCTCCCGAGAGGTTTTAGGGCTTGGCGGTGGCTCTGTATCGTAAAACGCGATGATTCCTTCTCCCTGATTTTTTTCTCCCCGAAAGCAAATATATAGAGTTGGAGTTGAGGTTGGAGGAGCTCTAGGGGGCCCACGAGGTAGGGGGGCGCGCCCAGGGGGCAGGCGCGCCCCCACCCTCGTGGCTAGGGTGTGGGCCCCGGGTCTTCATCTTTTGCAAGGATTTTTTTATTATTTCCAGAAAGACGTTCCGTAAAGTTTCAGGTCATTCCGAGAACTTTTGTTTCTGTACATAAATAACACCATGGCAATTCTGCTGAAAACAACGTCAGTCCGGGTTAGTTCCATTCAAATCATGGAAGTTAGAGTCCAAAACAAGGGCAAAAGTGTTTGGAAAAATAGATACGACGGAGACGTATCAACTCCCCCAAGCTTAAACCTTTGCTTGTCCTCAAGCAATTCAGTTGATAAACTGAAAGTGATAAAGAAAAACTTTTATAAACTCTGTTTGCTCTTGTTGTTGTAAATATGTAAAGCCAGCATTCAAGTTTTCAGCAAAGACTATGAACTAACCATATTCATAATAATGCATAGGTCTCATGTTTACTCATATCAATGGCATAATCAACTAGCGAGCAATAATAATAAATCTCGGATGACAACACTTTCTCAAAACAATCATAATATGATATAACAAGATGGTATCTCGCTAGCCCTTTCTGAGACCGCAAAACATAAATGCAGAGCACCTTTAAAGATCAAGGACTGACTAGACATTGTAATTCATGGTAAAAGAGATCCAGTCAAGTCATACTCAGTGTAAACTAAGTAGTAATGAATGCAAATGACAGAGGTGCTCTCTAGCGGGTGCTTTTTAATAAGAGGATGATGACTCAACATGAAAGTAAATAGATAGGCCCTTCGCAGAGGGAAGCAGTGATTTGTAGAGGCGCCAGAGCTCGGTTTTGAAATAGAGATGAATAATATTTTGAGAGCTATACTTTCATTGTCAACATAACAACCAAGCGATGGCGATATCTTCCATGCTACACACATTATAGGCGGTTCCCAAACATAATGGTAAAGTTGATACTCCCTGTGGGAGTCCTGGATAAGGGGGTCTCCGGACAGCCGGACTATATCAATTGGCCGGACTATTAGACTATGAAGATACAGGATTGAAGACTTCGTCTCGTGTCGGGATGGGACTCTACTTATCGTGGGAGGCAAGCTAGGCAATACGGATATGTGTATCTCCTCCTTTGTAACCGACCTTGTGTAACCCTAACCTCTCCGGTGTCTATATAAACCGGAGGGTTTTAGTCCGCAGGACAACATACAATCATACCATAGGCTAGCTTCTAGGGTTTAGCCTCTCTGATCTCGTGGTAGATCTACTCTTGTACTACCCATATCATCAATATTAATCAAGCATGACGTAGGGTCTTACCTCCATCAAGAGGGCCCGAACCTGGGTAAAACATTGTGTCCCCTGCCTCCTGTTACCATCCGCCTTAGACGCACAGTTCGGGGCCCCCTACCCGAGATCCACCGGTTTTGACACCGACATTGGTGCTTTCATTGAGAGTTCCTCTGTGTCGTCGCCGTTAGGCTTGATGGCTCCTACTGTCATCGATAGCGATGCAGTCCAGGGTGAGGCTTTTCTCCCCGGACAGATCTTCGTGTTCGGCGGCTTTGCACTGCGGGCCAATTCGCTTGGCCATCTGGAGCAGATTGAAAGTTATGCCCCTGGCCACCAGGTCAGGTTCGGAAGCTTAAACTACGCGGCCTATATCCGTGGAGACTTGATCTTCGACGGATTCGAGCCTCTGCCTTGTGCGTCACGCGGTCAAGATGAGTACGACTTAGCTCTACATCGGACACTGTTAAGAAGATCGCACCGGCGGCCACTCCGACCCTCAATTCGAAGCTAGTTGCATCTTCCGCGGACGGGTGGATGGACCCTGCCACGGAGGCCTTACCCTCAGCGGCGATCGAGCCGAACATCGACTTTACCTTGCATGAGAGCCGTGTTGTTGAACTGCCGGATACTTCTCCGGCCACGGACTCCGAACCGCCTGCGCCCGTTCCGATCGAATCCGGTTGGGCGCCAATCATGGAGTTTACCTCCGCGGATGTCTTTCAACACTTGCCCTTCGGCGATATACTGAAGTCATTAAAGTCTCTCTCCTTGTCAGGAGAATCCTGGCCGAACTATGCCCGGCAGGATTGGGATGCGGATGACGAAGAAATTCGCCGCCCACCCACCACCCACTTAATAGCCACTGTCGATGACTTAACCGACATGCTCGACTCCAACACCGAATACATCGACGGTATGGACGACGATGCAGGAGACGAACAGGAACCACTGCCCCTAGGGCACTGGATGCCCACTTCACCACATGACGTATACATGGTGGACACACCAAAGGAAAACGACGACGAGGAACGAAAGGACGCAACGAAGGGTTGTTCCCTCGAGAAGCAGTCAAAACGGCGGCGTAAGCGCCGCCCCAAATCCCGCCTCGGCAGAAACAACGATCATACATACCTAGCATTAGAGCAGGGGAACCATTGCCGGACCACGACAACACGGAGAATCAAGCCGAACAACCCGACTCTGTCAAAGATCATAGTCCAGATGACGTCACACCGGACGGACACCCGGAGCAACAGAATGCCCATCAAAGGCTCGTTGCCACCACGAGGAGTCTAAAAAAGCAGAAGCAAAGGCTCAAGGCTGCGCAAGACACACTCCAAATCAGATGGAGCAAAGTACTCAACACAACAACAAAGTACGGCGGTAATCTCCCCACCAAGAGCTACCCGAAGTGGAAGTTGCTACCTGAATTCGATGAGGAGGCCTTAGATCCCCCACAACCAAAAATAAAAACAGCCATCTGGCCGGATAGGCGACCTCACGGCCAACATAGAGCGGCAAACAATGCCGCACATAAGCCAATACGCGATCCATGCGAGGATTCGCATCAAAAGGATGGCACAATCAGATCCATCTATGGACCACGTAAGCACGCTCCAGCATACAACACAACACAAAAAACATCCGAAGAACGCGGTACACCCACATACAGGGGTGCCGCACACCCCCTATGTTTCACCGATGAGGTGCTGGATCATGAATTTCCAGAGGGATTCAAACCCGTAAATATAGAGGCATACGACAGAACAACAGACCCGGGTGTCTGGATTGAGGATTATATCCTCCATATCTATATGGCTCGAGGAGATGACCTCCATGCCATTAAGTATTTACCCCTCAAACTCAAAGGGCCAGCTCGGCACTGGCTTAAGAGCCTCCCTGAAAGTTCCATTGGAAGCTGGGAAGAGCTCGAAGATGCTTTTCGGGCAAATTTTCAGGGGACTTACGTCCGACCTCCGGACGCGGACGATTTGAGTCATATAACTCAACAGCCCGGAGAGTCAGCCCGAAAACTTTGGAACAGGTTTCTTACTAAAAAGAACCAAATAGTCGACTGTCCAGACGCCGAAGCCTTGGCAGCTTTTAAGCATAGCGTCCGTGACGAATGGCTTGCCAGACACCTCGGCCAAGAAAAGCCGAGAACAATGGCAGCATTAACAAGCCTCATGACCCGCTTTTGCGCGGGTGAGGATAGCTGGCTAGCCAGATGCAGCATCAGCGACCCAAGTACATCCGAAGTTAGAGATGGAAACGGGAAATCACGGCGCAACAACAATAACAAACGCCGGAATAAAGAAGACAGCACGAAGAGCACGGCAGTAAACGCCGGATTTAGAAGCTCTCGGCAAAGTCAGCAAAAGCAGCCCTCTAAAGGCGCCAGAGACGAACTGTCCAGCCTAAACAAAATTCTGGACCAAGTATGTCAGATCCATAGCACCCCCGGTAAACCTGCTAATCATACCCACAGAGAATGTTGGGTCTTCAAGCAGTCCGGCAAGCTCAACACCGTACACAAGGGGGAGGATACACCAAGCGAAGACGAGGATGAGCCTCCCAAGCAAGACACTGGGGAACAAAAGAAGTTTCCACCAGAAGTCAAAACAGTCAACGTGTTACACGTGATCAAGGGGAGAAACAAAGCGGCACTCCCAGAAAAATATGCCCAAGGGCCTATCACCGCGGAGTCCTGCCACTGGTCGTCTCAACCGATCACTTTCGACCATCGTGATTACTCAGCAAGTATCCGGCGTGCAGGATGGGCTGCCCTGGTATTAGACCCAATAATTGACGGATACCACTTTACACGAGTCCTGATGGACGGTGGCAGCAGTTTAAACCTGATATACCAGGATACAATCCGCGAAATGGGGATAGATCCAACGAAAATTTGCCATAGCAACACTACCTTTAAAGGAGTAACGCCAGGCCCAGGGGCTCACTGCACGGGCTCCCTGCTACTAGAGGTTATATTCGGCTTCCCCGATAACTTCCGTATCGAACATTTAACCTTCCACATTGCTCCGTTCCAAAGTGGCTATCAAGCACTACTTGGACGCGAAGCTTTCGCTCGCTTTAATGCAATACCGCATTACGCTTCCCTCACGCTCAAGATGCCCGGTCCACGTGGCATCATTACAGTGCATGGAAATATTGAGCGATATTTGCGCGCCGAAGAGAGTGCGACTGCCTTGGCAGCCGCACACTAAAAACGGCCTCACCAACTAAAGCATTTGATAGGTCGTCAAGACCACGGACACGGTTAGACGAGTCCGGCGCAGCTATATGTAATTCATACCGGATTGATGGCCACACCCCTATTACAAATACAAGGGGCTCAACGCGCGCAGACAAGTGGCAATTTTTACTTATCTTTAATTATACATGGTTTCTTTAAAAACTACCTTTTTGCACGACAACTTTTCACCTAAGTTCCTCTCTTTTACAGATGACCATCGTGCTACACCCGTCCAGGATACGGCACAACGGAGACACAGGCGCAGACGTGCAGCAGGGACCCGCTCCAAGGATTCTTTTTAGATTAAGACCCTGCGTAAACCTTTTTTACTGTCTCTTGTTGATATACATCCCTCGGATTCTCAGTACAAATTGAGAAGGATGCTGACGTCTTGGCATGTGGCCACGTCAGAATAACGCACGTACCCGGGCACAAGGGGCTTCTTACAAAGGGCACTCTTTAGGCCCGGTTTATACCATAAAGACCGAATACCTTAGGGAGTGTTCGGCGTCGCGAGTTTGGCCTTATATGCATCAGCTCCGAATCATGTCTTTGGTCAAATGTTGGGTTTGCCCGGCTCCTGTGTTTTGGTGCCTTACGTTCCGTTCTATCGGCTAAGGCAGCACCAGGAGAACTACTGCGATTGTGCCCTGGTTCGTCCGGACGAGCACCTCAGTAGAGAAAGCCGAAAACTGACTGTCATGATATAGCGCGAGACTGGTCAACCACTCGATGACCTATCGGAATGTTAGAATTCCTCCGCTTTAACGAAGGGCCGTTTCCCGGCCAGGCATATACGCACCCCGAGTTCGGGAGAGTGCGGAGCCACCAGGGGCTATATAGTAGCCCCACCGTCAAACTCCTATGGCTAAGTGAAAGTGTTAAAGCATCATAGTCCGGTTGCCTCGTTCGCTGCGCTATCACCTCCTTAATAGGACCAAGACGTTGGGTTAAGTGTGAACATGCGTTTTCTGCGAGCACCTCCGCATTATATGCGTGGGGGTTGAAGCCGACGACTGCAATCTTTCAGGTTATATACATATATACATAAACGGCCGCACAGGAGGCACCATATTACTTTCCGGCAAAAGTATAAATACAGCCTTACTACATTTCATAAAAACATTGTGTTTACAATGGGAATACATGTCACTCAAACATAATATTCTTCAAGCACTGGGCCTCTATCAAACGAGCTCCCTCAAGAACCTCTTCAAAATAGTGCTCGGCAGCTACTCGGCCTATGGCCGAACCTTGCGCCACAACAGTGGTAGCATCCATCTCCGCCCAGTATGCCTTGACACGGGCAAAGGCCATCCGCGAGCCTTCTATGCACGCCGACCTCTTCATCGCATTGATGCGCGGCACCGCACCAAGGAACTGCTGCACTAAGCTGAAATAGCTGTTCGGCTTCGGCTTCTCCGGCCACAAATGATCTACGACGGACCTCATGGCAAGTCCAGACAACCTATTAAGTTCGGCCCATTCGGCTAGCTGATCAGTCAAGGGAAGCGGACGCTCTGGAACGTTAAATTGCGACCAGAACAGCTTGTCCACTTCACGATCTGTCTGATCTCGGAAGTATTCGACCGCATCGACAGCGCTTGCCGCCAAGTCCATATATGCGTCTGCCGAACTCCACAGCCGATCCAGAGGGGCATACCACGGATCTCCGAACTTCCTCTGCAGCAGAAAGGGCTTCCCAGCCGCAATATCCCCGGCTTCGCGCAGCTCCTCCTTCTTCGCCCTCATAGCAGAGAGAGTGTCTTTGGTCACCATCGTGGCCTTTTCAAGGTCCGCTACCTTCACTCGGTTCTCTTCTTCAAGGAACTGGCAACGGTCGGTAGTGCCTTTTAATTCTACAACCATCTTGGCCATCTTCTCTTTGCTTTCGCAATGCGCGGCCTTCTCGGCTCTTAACTCTTCGGCCGCCTTCAAAGCAGCCGCATTACTAACTCTTGCTTGTTCCTTGGCTCGGGCAAGTTCCGCCCGAAGGGTCTCCACGGTGGCAGCTCTGTCTGCAGTCACAACATATTAAAGATACGGGCATCATGCTGCTCTTATTATGTGACATTCACCAGAAAACATTACTTATCCTGTGACTCGTCAAGCCGCTTGTTAACAAGCTCGATGTCGGCGTCTGCCGCATCCAGTTGCCGCATTAGTTCGGCAAACTCATTAGTCCGGCTAGCCACCAGAGGTTCCACCACCTGCACATAAAGGCAGTACTGGTTATTACCTGGGACTATGATCCTCTATTCGCTGCCGTTCTCGACGACAACCAGAGTCTCAGGGGCTACTATCTACAAAGGGCACACCTAACATGTGCGGTACTATCAAAAAGTATATCATTTCACGTACCTCAAAGCCCGTCAGTAGACTCATAAAGGCTTCATGTAATCCGCTTTCGGCGGACGAAATTCTTTCCATCACCGTACCCATCAACGTACGGTGTTCTTCTGAGATGGCCGCTCGCTCCAACAGCTCCCTCAGAACGTCCGACCGCATACCAGATGGTGCCGGACTCTTTTGTTTGCTCTCTTCGAGAGCCGGACGCTGGGGACTTCGGGTGACTATGGGATTATCTTCTGGCCTCACCGGATCCGGAGAGGCCCTCCGTGACGACACTTCGAGGTCGCCCGCTTCTTGAGCGGGGGAGTCCGGGGGAGGCGTTTCGCTCTCCATCATCTCCGGAAGAAGATCCCCCGAAGACGAGCTCAGCTGAGAAGGGCTCAGGTCCGAACTGCAAGATATATGCTTCGGTTATTTTCCTCAGAGGAAAGGTAGTATACCTTCACTATTAAAGTATTTTTTGATCACTTACGACTCGTTGGAGGGCCGATCCCCGCGTGGACTTTGTGTGGCAAAAGCACCCCCGAGGCAGGACCCTCTGTTGGAGACTTCTTCTCCCGTTTGGAGGCCTCGGTTTCCGGATCCTCAGAGGCAGTCCTCTTCCTCCCCCGTAGCGAGAGAAGGTCAGAATCTTCTCCCTGGTTATCCTCCCTTATGGAGGCGCTCATTCCCTCGGTTGGAACTGGCAGCGATGGGGGCCCGCTTTCGCCCATATTATTCCCCCCGTATCTTCCTTCGAGGGCTCCGGGCAAGGTGCGAGCTCGAGCATCTTTTCCAGTACCGGGTTTTCCAAACCCTCAGGGAGGGGGGCCGAACACCGAATCATCTTCGCCTTTGTTAGCCAGTCCTGGTCAAAGGGCGATTTCTCAGGAATGACGTCATGGTAAATAAAAGACGGTGTGTCCGGCTAGAGGATTACTTACTTGTTCGGCGGCGCGGTTGCTACTCAGGCCCACGTCCTCGGTAGTATCCGGACACTCTGTTTGAGGTCCGAAGAATGACTTGTACATCTCCTCGTGCGTCAGGCCGAGGAAGCTTTGAATAGCGCGCGGTCCTTCTGGGTTGAACTCCCACAAGCGAAGGGGCCGGCGTTTGCAAGGCTGGACTCGACGAACCAGCATGACTTGCATTACCATGACCAAATTAAAATCTCCCTCGAAGAGATCTTGAATGCGGCTTTGCAGTATAGGCACGTCCTTGGCTGGACCCCAGCTCAGCCCTCTGCTAATCCATGACATCAGTTGTGGTGGGGGGCCCGAGCGGAAAGCGGGGGGAGCCACCCACTTGGCACTTCTGGGAGCTGTGATGTAAAACCACTCCCGTTGCCATAATCCGGACACCTCTGGAAAGGAACCTTTTGGCCACGGAGCTCCCGCAATCTTGCTTATTAATGCTCCTCCGCACGCTGCATGCTGTCCCTCGATTGTCTTCGGCTTCACATCAAAAGTCTTGAGCCACAGGCCGAAGTGAGGGGTAATGCGGAGGAAGGCCTCACACACGACAATAAATGCCGAGATGTGAAGAAAGGAGTCCGGGGCTAGATCGTGGAAGTCTAGCCCGTAGTAAAACATCAAACCCCTTACGAAGGGATCCAGAGCGAGGCCTAGACCTCGGAGGAAGTGGGAGATGAACACGACGTCTTCGTTGGGTTCAGGAGTAGGGACGACCTGCCCTCGGGCAGGCAGCCGATGCGAAACTTCGGCGGTCAGATATCTGGCCTCCCTCAATTTCTTGATATCTTCTTCCGTAACGGAGGAGGGCATCCATCGGCCTTGAAGGCTGGATCCGGACATGGTTGAAGATCCGGAGCACCTGACCTGGGCTTTGGGTGTTAGAACTCAAGGCGGGGGAAGGATTCGATTGAGCACGGGAGGGAAAAAAGTGAAAGCCTTGGCCCTTTATAAAGAGGGTGAATACCAAGCGTCCTCTCCGTGGCCGTTTGGGGCTTGCCTATAATCTAGGAGTCCTAGACGCGGTTGGGTTACCCACGCCCGTATTGATGAGAATCCCGTGATAAGGGGACACGATCTTTGCTTTGACGAGACGTGTCAAAAAACTGCCTTGCGTTATGTGCGGGGCTAGTTAAAGAAACGGTTCGAATAATCACCGGGCCGTGACATAATGTCGTGTTGCCAAAACAAGTCAGCAAATTGGATTTGTGGAAATATTATTCTCTCTACGGTGGTATGTGGAACTTATTTTGCAGGGTCGGACACTATCCTTGTATTCAAATTCTTCCGTGGTGTATTCGGAGGAGGAACCCGCCTTGCAATGCCGAAGACACTACTGCGCGCCGGACTCATCGTCATTGAAAGCCTGGTTCAGGGGCTACTATGGGAGTCCTGGATTAGGGGGTCTCCGGACAGCCGGACTATATCCATTGGCCGGACTGTTAGACTATGAAGATACAGGATTGAAGACTTCGTCTCATGTCCGGGTGGGACTCTACTTGGCGTGGGAGGCAAGCTAGGCAATACGGATATGTGTATCTCCTCCTTTGTGACCGACCTTGTGTAACCCTAACCTCTCCGATGTCTATATAAACCGGAGGGTTTTAGTCCATAGGACAACATACAATCATACCATAGGCTAGCTTCTAGGGTTTAGCCTCTCTGATCTCGTGGTAGATCTACTCTTGTACTACCCATATCATCAATATTAATCAAGCAGGATGTAGGGTTTTACCTCCATCAAGAGGGCCCGAACCAGGGTAAAACATTGTGTCCCCTGCCTCCTATTACCATCCGCCTTAGACGCACAGTTCGGGACCCCCTACCCGAGATCCGCCAGTTTTGACACCGACACTCCCCCTCCACCAACAAGCATCAATCCATGGCTTGCTCGAAACAACGAGTGCCTCCAACTAACAACAATTCCAGGGGGAGTTTTGTTAGCCATTATTTTGATTTGATTTGCATAAAGCATGGGACTGGGCATCCCGGTGACCAGCCATTTTCTCGTGAGTGAGGAGCGGAGTCCACTCCTCTTGAGAATAACCCGCCTAACATGGAAGATACGGACAGCCCTAGTTGATACATGAGCTATTCGAGCATACAAAATAGGATATCTATTTGAAGGTTTAGAGTTTGGCACATACAAATTTACTTGGAATGGTAGGTAGATACCGTATATAGGTAGGTATGGTGGACTCATATGGCATAACTTTGGGGTTTATGGGATTGGATGCACAAGCAGTATTCCCGCTTAGTACAGGTGAAGGCTAGAAAAAGACTGGGAAGCGACCAACTAGAGAGCGACAACAGCCATGAACATGCATTAAAGTCAATGAACATTGAGTGCAAACATGAGTAGGACATAATCGACCATGAACATAAATATCGTGAAGGCTATGTTGATTTTGTTTCAACTACATGTGTGAACATGTGCCAAGTCAAGCCACTCGAATCGTTCAAAAGAGGATACCACCCAATCATACCACATCACAACCATTTTAATAGCATGTTGGCACGCAAGGTAAACGATTATAAGCTCCTAGCTAATCAAGCATGGCACAAGAAACTATGATCTCTAGTTGTCATTGTAAACATGTTTATTCATAATAGGCTGAATCAGGAACGATGAACTAATCATATTTACAAAAACAAGAGAGGTCGAGTTCATACCATATTTTCTCATCTCAGTCAGTCCATCATATATCGTCATAATTGCCTTTCACTTGCACGATCGAATGATGTGAATAATAATAACAGTGCACGTGCATTGGACTAAGCTGGAATCTACAAGCATTCAATAAACAGGAGAAGACAAGGCAATATGGGCTCTTTTGTCAGGTCAACAATAATTCATATAAGAGCCACTTCAACAATTTAATCATGGTCTTCTCCTATCGACCCCCAAAGAAAAGAAAAGAAATAAAACTATTTACATGTGAAAGCTCCCAACAAGCAAAAGAAGAACAGGAAATATTTTTGGGCTTTTCATTTTAATTATTACTACAAGCATGGAAATTAAAACTAGCTAAAAGCTACAACTAATTTTTTTGGTTTTTCTTAAGGTTTATTAAACACACAAGAAGAAAGCATAAAAAGGAAATAAACTAGCATGGATGATACAATGAAAAAGTATGAGCACCGACATCTAGCAATGAGTGTGTGAACATGAATGTAATGTCGGTGAGAAATACGTACCCCCCAAGCTTAGGCTTTTGGCCTAAGTTGGTCTATGGCCACGGCTGGCCTGGCGGATATCCATAGTAATAGTTGGGGTCGTACTGTCACTACGAAAAAAAGACACATCCGTGACATTTTGGGCCGAACGAAATTTTTTCTGTCATACATATGACACTTCTATGACGATAATTGTGACAAAACCCGGTATCATCATAGATGTGGTGGGCTCCTACTTCTATGACAAAAAATCATGACACAAAATGGGCTTTTCGTCCTGGGCGGGCCGGAGACGCAGCTGCATGACATTCTTTGGGCTGTCCATGACGGAAAAACCGTGGTAGAAGCGAGGGGGAGGAAAATTTCGGGGAGTTCCCGGTTACGGTGGGAGGTCGGGGGCCGAGCGATGCGCGTTTCTCTCGTACACGTACGCGTGTGTGTGCGAGGCGTTGGCTCTAACTGAACCCGAGCGAGGCGTTGGGCTCTAACTAAACCCGAGCGATTGCACTGCAGGCTACGCATTACTGAACCCGAGCGATCAATCGATGGCTGTTAACTGAACCCGATCGAGCGATTCCTTCGCTACTGCTGCTAACTGAAGCCGGTCGATGGGATTAACAGTGAGCGTTGCGGGGGGGGGGGGGGGGTTGGATGAACAATGAGCGGTGGCGTTGCCTCTGGATGAACAGGACCCCGTGGTGTGGTGGAGGGCTAGATGAACAGTAGATGGTGGAGGGGTGCCCGTGGAGGGGTGACTGAACAGGACCCCGTGGTGTGGAGGGCTGGATGAACAGTAGACGGTGAAGGGGTGGTTGAACAGGACCCGTTGGTGTGGAGGGCTGGATGAACAGTAGACGATGGAGGGGTGCCCGTGGAGGGGTGGTTGAACAGGAGCCCATGGTGTGGAGGGCTGGATGAACCGTAGACGGTGGAAGGGTGGTTGAACAGTAGCCGGTGGAGTAGCGCGCGGTGGACGCTGGATGAACAGGAGCCCGTGGAGGTTGGATGAACAGGAGCCTGTGGAGGCTGGAGGAGGTCGACGGTGGAGATGAACAGTATCCCGTGGAGTCCCGTTTCGCGATACGCCACACCCCTCCCGATGAACATGACCACCGTTTCGACCGTAGCGCTCCAACACAAGTCCGTTTCCTCCATTTTGCGGTACGCCACACCCCTCCCGATCAACAGGACCCCTGTTTCGACCGTAGGAGGTCCGTTTCCTCCGTTTTGCGGTACGCCAGACCCCTCCCGATGAACAGGATCCCATTTCGAACGTGGCCGGTCGAACACAAGGCCGTTTCCTCCGTTCTGCGGTACGCCAGGCCTCGTTTCCATCGCATGTTCCGTCCAAGCCCTCCCGATGAACACGACGCATTCCATTGCCTCCCCATGAACACGACGCATTCCATTGCCTCCCGATGAACACGACGACGACGCTGTTTCTCCGTTTCGACCCAGCCATGTACATGAGCCCTCGCCGTACGTATGCACGAGTAGGCATTCGAGACCCCACCCGTATGTACACATACGTGCCGTATTTTCTTTCTTGCACCCTAGCCGCTGTACGTACGTGTACATGCTACGTGCGCGCCTCTACTATGACACGTGCGCGCCTCTACTACGACACGTGCACACCTCTACTACGACACGTGCGCGCCTCTACTACGACACGTGCGCGCCTCTACATCGACCAGTATGTATGTACACGTTCGCGACCAGAATGACAACGCTACGTACGCTTCAACCAGGTGGGTCCCGACTGTCAGGCACTTCCTTGCCTGCGGAGATGTAGCTGGTCGGTCCCAGCAGTCAGGGGGCGAATCGTTTTGTTTTTTTGCCCGGACGCACTTCCTTGCGTGCGAAGATGTAGCTCGTGGGTCCCAGCAATCAGGGGGGCGAATCCTTTTTTTCACGAAATATGGTGGCCCGTCCGGTGGGTCCCCGCTGTCAGGTGGAGGAATAATTATTTTGCGCGTAATAAGGAGGCACTTTCTTGCGGCTGCCATGGACCCAGCTGTCAGCCTCTCCACGTACAGTACTCTTCCGATGGAAGTTAGTCGTTGACCACGTTGACCACGCCGCGCCGAGAGCACCAGGGCGGTGGTCTGGACAACGGCGAGGCCTAGGAAGGGGACGGCACGGAGCCGGGGAAGACGCAGCAGAGGAAGCCCGCGCGGAGAGGAGTACGAGGGTTCACTGGTTCGGCTGCGGTGTGAGGCTACCGTCGCCGCAGAATAACAGGGGGTGCGGGTGAGTAGAGGGATGGCTTGACCAGCGGTGGGAGTAGTACGGGGCGGTGAGGCCTCCGCGGCATCACAGCCGGCCACGGGAGGCAGGAGCACGCGACACGACCGGCGCTGCTTTGGGCGGCTGGAGCAAGAAGACCAGAGGTTGAAGAAGCACTACGACCGTTGGATGGACATCGTACGATCACTGCAGCTAGAATCGTTTATATTGACTAAGTTGACAAAGCCCTTGGTACGCGCTAACTTAGTAGGCACACAGCTCGAATTTGGCAAAGAACATATAGCCCATTTGCGATTTGTAAGAATGTACAACCCATTTTTTAATTCTAATGGAATTTACTACAACCCATTTACAGTTTGTTAAAAGTACATCCCAACTTCTAGCTAGGACAACAATTAATAATTTCAAACAACCACTCAAACAGAATTCAAAAAAAAATTCCCACATTTTGATGGGATCCGAAATATTTGTATCCGAAATTTCTAGTCAGGTTAAACATAATTTCAAAATAAAGTTGTATTACGTTAAAATCCAACGAAATATTGCGCACGCAACAAGTAATGAAATTAAAAATTTCAAATTCCAAAAATAATATATTTTTCAAACTAATTATGTGTTTGGTGCATAATAACTGTCCAGTTATTATAATTACGTCCAATTTATTATTTCTTAAAGTCCATTTTCTTGTTAAGCCTAATGCATACCTCCTAGGAAAGTTTGCAACCCAGCGGGGCGGAGAATAACAAGTTGACCCGGATATTGTGTACAACTGTCGGCCCAGTTGCATTGCTGATGTTAAAAGAAGCTATTTTTTATACACACGTTAAAAAAATTGTATAGATAAGGAACATTTTTTATACACACATTTAACAATTTTTAAATACATGATTAACACTTTTTAAAACATATTTTTTAGTCAACAGTGGGCCCACAACGAGCGGAGGAGGTCACAATACACATATTTTTTAAATACATGATTAACACTTTTGCAAAAACAATTAGCCCACAGCGAGCCAATTAGCTCCAGTCGGCCCATAGTGGGCCGACAGGGGCCAGTCGGCCAGCTGTAGGCCGACTGGAATCCAATAGGCCTGCTGTGGGCCAACTAGGCCCAGTCAGCCTGCAGCGGGCGGACGGTGTATTATTTTTGAAAAAAAAAATTACCCAGCATAATATTTATGAAAATTAATAAAAACATGTATTATTTAAGAAAAAATAGCGACAAAGGCCTGTGTAGTACAGTACAACCTAACATTGTTACCCAGCCCACATTCAGCGACGCCGAAAAGGCCCAAACAAGGCTTCTGTACAACTTTTTGAAGTCACTGAGCTCAATTAATAACTTAAGAAAAATGTTATATTACAGTGGAACCTAATGAAAAGCTGTCACAAGTAAATAAATAATTCAACGGGTCCCACTTGTGCATGTGCGCACGTGTGTGTGTGTGTGTGAGAGAGAGAGAGAGAGAGAGATAGAGAGAGAGACCCATTGGTCGATGCTCGTAAATACATCTTTCAGCCATATGCATTGCTGATGCTCAGTAAAAACTTATATAGTTGACACAATCATATAGAACATCATAGCACATTGAACTTGCATACAAAAATTTCAAGCATGCGGCACAATCAGGATGGAAGCAGTGGATCGCTATGGGAAGGGCTATGTTGAAACTAACGAAGTCGTACATAACAGTTCACCGTCTTTATCAATGACGGGGAAATATCTTGAATGTTGTGCAAAGAAAACAGTCAGACAACACAATAAGTTCTCCTAGCACATTAAGTTGACGTACAGCCCTTTGTAAAGAAAGTTCAGGTACAAAATTAGAACAGGTCACAATCAAATGTACTGGCATATCAGTGCTTCACACCCATAGCTCGGATTTAACTAGTATTTGACAAGATTCAGTTGTTACCTCAAGTTAGAGCACATCCAGGTAGCCAGCCCTGCCTCTTCTCCCAAAGAAGCAGTGGCCTCCGCCGTGCGATGGAGTAGGCCCTGTGCCATCCATCGTTCCGAGCAGCACGGGGAAAGTCTGACGTTGACTCCTGTAATGGACGTCGTCGACGGACCCTGGCACCAGCGGCAGGACTTCAATTGATGGATTGACCACTTCTTCGACATGCACGAACACTCGATACAGGTCATCCCTAACGTGGTCCGCGACGGCCTTGGTGGTGACGAATAGTACAACCCCAGTTCCTGCACCAGTATCTCAACACCAATCACCTTCGGTATGGTGGATGGCTTCTTCATCCATGCCATAACCATCAGAGCCCAGCTATCTGGAGGAACAAACATACTTACGAGCTCACCTCCAAGGTCGTTGATAAGCTCGTTCATGGACTCGCTGTTCCAAGCACGTCGAGGCATGCCATGGAAGGTAAGCTTTGTTAAAAACTCAAGCTCAGAGGGCACCGAGCCCCATCCTGGGTGCCACCGATCAAAGCTCACTAGCGCGCCATCACAGAACAAACACCGGGAAGATTCGAACACACGACTGCAGTCGAAAGTTGTCCGGAACCTGATGAAGAAATCAGCTGGTGGCGGACAGACTTCGACGAGCAAGTCACTTATTTGGATGCCGTGCGCAATGCCAAGAGCTTTGACAAGGTCATCCGGTGAGACGGGAGACCGGTCGCCGTTGATGGTTACCATCAGCACTTTGCCGGCAAACTAGTCGTCAAGCGCCGCCATGCCACTGTTGAGCGACAGCATGCAGTGACCGAAGGCAGGACGGACCTCAGGATCTCTGGCTTGGAGATCCGCGTTGACCGGCGACATGATAGTGCGCTTGAGTACAGGGAGTACAGGAGGGGGATTTGGGGGAACTGGAGTAGGAATCGAGATTCCAGAGGTGGGGGGGGGGCGGGAGACTGCGGATGAAAAGGTAGCATGAATTTCGAGCACGCACCAATATGCTCTCGGTGCGCAAGCGCACGAAAACACCGGTGGCACCCACATGTCGGCCTAAGAGTCCTTATTCATTCTTTTTTGGAGAGCTCGGCCTTTTTTTCAGGATCTTTTGAGAGCCCGGCCTGAGAGTCATAATTGACCTGTTTGGCATTGCGTTACTACTCGGCCCATATTCAACGACACCTCACTGGCCCAAACAAGTGTACATCATCGAAAAGACACTGAGCTCAAATTATATAACTTGAAAAAAGGAGATATACTCTGAACACTGGAGAATGGTGATGCCCTCATTTAGCCCACCAGTAGTTCGAGACAATAAACAGTTCGAAACAACGATATATACAACATTCAAACACTGACTAGTGACTACTACTGACATAAACAGCAAGACATGATAGTTCATAAGAAGTCTTGCTACACCACCAAAACGCACCCATCTGCAGCGCTCAGACTCTCGTGATCCAGACGAGAATGACATTCTAAACAGAAGCAACTATTACATAGTAAGAGTGACATAGACGAGGATGACCAAATGACAAGGAATATGCATAACAAAAGAAAGAACTACCCATCCAGAACCAGCAGCAAAGACAACAAAGTCATTCGAAGAGATGATCCAACACCATCATAATTTGCAGCCCCGCTTCAGCGACCAGTGATCCGGAGACACCAGTACTCCACCCTTTCGATGCAACAGCCCAATTACCTATCAACCTGAAGGCTCGAACCACATCACTGCCTGTCGTAATTGAGACATCCAAGGATCAAAGTTAATCCGGATGCCTTTGTCATTCTCACCTTCTTTTGGCTGCAGGCTGTATCGTTGACAATCAGGGGAGTTTGCTCCCGAACTCCTAGGGCTCGCCGTGTAGACACAGTTTTCCATAGCAAACAGAGCCTCTCTGCCATCAAGGTCCTTGCCAACGGTGATCTCCTGGTTAATCGGATAATTGAGTCCGAGAAACAGAGAGTGTGAACCAAGGCTGTTTACCCGCCTCCAACTAAAAAATCCTAAAGGCCCCAACAAGCTGGTATCCTGCTCATAGACGTAACAGCCACTGTCCGGATACTCACGTATTACACGGTGCTTGTATACAGTGGGGTTTTTGCAATATAACTTTTCCGGCTCATGTGTCCGAATGATCATCAGTCTTTTGCCGTCGTCTGATCGAGCGAGGAACCAGTTGTGCTTCCCTGTTTTTGGCAAAGGTGGTGTGATTACAAAGGGCAGTAACTGTAGGGACACTGCATCATATCAAAAAGGACAGGCATTGTTAATGTAAGATCAGCATTGTTCAGAGTATGAGTAGGATAATGCAAGAAACAACATTGATATGTCCCTGTTGGAACTGGGAGGAAAATACAGGGAAATGTATACTGGGTTCGAAAATATAGAAGTGCCATGCATGGTTATACTCATGTTATCTCGCAATCGATTCTTCACAGGAAACTACCATGTCATGCATGTTATGTAATCATGTTCTGTCCTCACAAACAAATTCTTCAAGGTAACTAACAGACCATGCATTGTTATATACTCGTGTTCTGTGGGCAAAATTTTTGTGAGGATATTATTCTAGCCATTGATTGCTGAAGGGCGAATATAGGTATGTACACATGGTAAGCATTGCAGGATTTCACTACTTCCAAATATAGAGTTCTCCATATGCACATTTACTTCCCTAATGTATGGTTAGATGAAACCAACAGTGTGGTGCATGTTTCTACATCATGAAAATGAGGAAACTAACATGGCCATTGATACACACTCATATTTAGTAGTAGTATATAGATTACTGTAAAATAAGGATAATATCCATATATTCCTAACCGTTTGATTATTCAGGGTACAAATTGGCTGTAATGACATGGTCACAATCGCATGAATTAACTCATTCCAAATATAGCTGATTTACGGCGTCTCTAATACATTGCCATAGTTCTACTCAAATTCTGCTCAAACAGAGATATGCCAATCATCACAAAAAGTTCAAACAGTGTCATGGCGTCATCATTAACATGAGAGGAAACAACTTACACGCGCCGTCCCAGCAATACGTGGTGCCATCTGCTTTGTCGATCGCGTAGATGATGCCATTGTGTTCAATAGCATCACAGAAGTGTGTATCAGCTTTGACGATGATCCACTGCGAGCCGAGTTGTCTCCAGCTAAAGAAGGCACCGGCGTAAAGATAGGCGAGTCCGCGGTCGAACAAGGCAATTAGCTTGAAGTCTGCGTAATTCGCATGTCGTGTGGGCACTTGGCAGATTACAATCTTCTGCAAAACAAGGTCCGTCCAACTGACGTAGTAATCTAGATGACTTGGACCGCGATGGTAATACTCTATATAATCCAACGGAGGAAGGATAATCTCATGGGAGGTCTGGAAGTTCACGAGCACCAACTTTTTACCATCTTCTCTGAAGGCAGCCATCCAGTGGGAGTTCATGCCGACCCAGTACATACCTGCCAAGAAGTTTCGGGCGATGGTGATCGGATCGATGTCGAGGGAAATGATGTACGGCGACCCACTACATACCTGCAAAGAAGTTTCGGCTAATGGAGATCGGATTGAAGTCGAGGGGCATCATGCACGCCTCCGTATCATGGTGAGCCAATCTCGCAAGACCAGATAGCAGCAAGCAGGGTGTCTTGAAAAGCTTAGGCCTCGCTTCGACGATGGCCGTGTGCATGTCCCTCGAGCATGCAGCCAGCCGCAGGGCGCTCAACATATCCATACACGAACAACAGAGGTCGAGGATGTCACTGGGGAGATTGCTCCAATCGCGGCTCATATGGATGCTGCGCGGTTCGCGTTCGGCCATGGTGGAGTTTGGAAGGGGGCTTGATTTACGGGGGAGAAGGATGTCGGTGCTGGAGCGGCTAGCGAGGGAATAGTGGTACTGGGGGAGGCGAGTGAGGCGACGGTACACGGGGGCATAGTGAGATGGAGACGGAGAAGGAGATGGAGATGGAGTGGTGCTATGGGAGCGGAGAGGGAGACGAGGCGAGGCGCCAATGTGCTGTACAGCGGCGGTGACAGACTGCACTGTGCACAGGGTGAGGCTGACTTTGGTAACCCGAACACGCCGCCTGGACTAGTGTCAGGCGCAGGGTGTTGTCACTTCACTGTGAGGACCGGATGAATAGTATTTTGACCATCAAGTGTACCACTTGTACTACTACTACTACTACTACTACTACTACTACAGTAGGTACATGAGTACTCCAGTATTGTATAGCGTAAATAGGTCTCCCGTGCTAGCATGCCTGTTCACTTCATCGTTCAGGTATCATCCATATTGCGAGCAGAACCAAATTCTCGTGCATGCCCAATCAACGCTCTGCCGCGATGCATGCAGTGGTCGTTCTGGTGCATCAAGGACGGCATGCAGATCGTTCCACACTTGAGAAGAGGAAAATGGAAAGGTAGAAACGGCAGCAGAGGAAGAGAATGCTGGCTAACGAGGCTGGGAGGGGATCGAGCAGGAAGTTAATGCTCCACGCCTAAAGGTTTTGGGAAAACCTGATTTTCATAAGGTGACTTATACTCACCTAAACGGAGGGAGTATTCCTTAACCAGAGAATGTTGTGTCTCCCACTCACGCGCTCAAAAAAAACTACGACACATTTTTTATCTGTTTGCATAGGTCCCACCTATCAGGAAGGATGGGCACGTACACGAACAGGTACGACTCATCAGTCTACCCGCATAGCCTTTTCGTTTAGTCTACCTAGCCGTCTAATCAACTGCCTGCACGCCACTTCTCCCATTTACTTCTCCATCGGGAACCGATTCTCCTCGGCTTCTTCACCTCCCCTTCGTCTTCATTTGCATCCAAACCCCACTGCGTTCACATTGTTTTAACCTCTTTAAATAATCATCTACTACTTCAGTTAGACTAGCCATCTAATCCTAATTCTCCAAACCATAGCCCTCCGTTCCAGCGGTTCCAAATGGCGATAGAGATCGAGATGCAGGTTTTTAGCGTCCAACATGTCCTCGTCGAAGGCTCGATGCGCATAGTTGCCACCGTCACCGTCCACCCAAGGGTTGTTCGGCAGTGGATCAACAATGTATCCAACTCCCTCGAAAAGGTAGAGACGAGGGTCATCGGTCTCGACGCAGAGTACACGGAGCGTGCCCCTGGGAAGATCCAGCGCGCCGCCGTCCTTCAGCTGTGCTTCGAAGATGATGTTTTGGTGTACCACATCATACACTCGCCCTCCATACCAGGTGAGCTTCACGATTTCTTGTCTCGGGAGGACGTATACTTCTGTGGGGCAGCCATCGAAGGGGACAAACAGAAGCTGGAGCCGTACAACCTTGATTTGAATAGCATCGCTGACCTACAAACCAGAATCAAAATTCCTGTAGAAGATTGTGATAAACAGACACCATCCCTATTCGACGTAGCAAATTTTGTGCTCGGTACAAATCTTCAGAAGGGTGACGAGACGGTGGCATTAAGGTCGTCTGGATGGGAGAATTATCCCTTGACGTACGAGCGGATAAAATATGCTGCCCTCGATGCCCGTGTGAGTTTTGAGATAGCTGCAAGGTCCAAAGAGCTTGTTGCGAAGCCGTCTCCCACAGAGAATGAGAAGAAGAAGAAGAAGAAGAAGAAGAAGAAGAAGAAGAAGAAGAAGAAAAGGCTGCACCAGCAGGAGGGCATTATGGATGGATGAACTATTTCCTCTCTTGTAAAAAAATTATTCCCTCTCGGTGTATATTGATATAGATGGACTATTTCGATGGTGTGCATGTCTTTGGAACAGAGTAGTAGCGTGGGTCCGCTTGACTATAAGGAACTATTTATCCGCATATATAGCTTTCTCTGCTACTCCTTCCAGTGATCGGTATGCAGTGCATGTGTCCGTAGACATGACAGCTTGTCCATGGAAGTTCAACTACGGCGACCATCACGTTTCATCTCGCGATTCCCACGACGCCTCTCCAACCCACGGCACCACGCCCCCCGACGTGCGCCTCACCCCTCTCGGCCGCACCGCCCCTCTGCCTTTGTGTGCATGACATGTGGGCCACCTAAAATGCGGCGAGCATCAAGTTTCTACCACAGCCACCCACGATTCCCACGACGCCGCTCGAACCCATGAAACCACACGTCCCCCGACCTGCGGCTCACCCCTCTTGGCCCCACTGCCCCTCTGCCTACGGGAGCATTACATGTGGACCAGTCACCTATCGGGTCCACATGTTATTGACTCAAAGGTAGGTGTAGTAAGGCGCTGAAGCTCAGTCCCGACGGCCCTGAGAGGGAAATGTAACTCCTGCGCCAGGGCTTGTGGTGCTCCCGCAGCACGAACTCGTGCCAAACTCGAGATTTGTTTCTTTACTATACATGCACGCAACGATTTAATGGACATTGTAATCTCAACATGTGATGGGGAGCTCTAAATTTGAATTTGAAACTTATAAAACGAAAAGGTTCAAAATAAATAAACTGGGAGAGAGGGAGTGTATCGTAGGATGTGTCCCATACAAAATAAGTCCCCTGGTTTGTCACCGCGAAGATGCGGCTAGAAAGGAGCACAACGTCTTCCTACTCGTACGGCAACAAATCGGCCGCAGACAGCATGGTCCGCCTTTGACCGCCATGTGCAAGGTTCGTGCTATCTTATTCAATCTCACCGTGGTTCCATCGTACCAATTCATGCGGTGGCCCGTTGCATGGCTGATCCCAATGTTGGACAAAGGTTCTACGGGAACGGTTTCACTATTGTAAATGTTGTGTAAATTGATGTTGGTACCCTCCCGTACATATGCAAACCAATCTCCACTCGCACCGAGCCTAACCTGTGAAACAGAGGGCAGGGGGAGAATTAGGAAATGGACACGGAAGTAGTCTTTAGAATGCATTTACTACGTGATCAAACTCATCTTACCTGCTCATCGGAGGAAATCCGAGTGCCCCTCAACGTCGGCATCTCAAGGGGCGTCAACTTGCAACTACGGCCACGCCGCGCTGGAGAGACCCCCAAGGAAACATCCTCGTGCGTTCCACGGAACATCAAGATGCATTTGTATGAGTAGTTTATCTTGTGAGAGAAAAGGATGAACGAGGGAAGGCCTCTAGAGATAGAGATGGACACTACTACTACCAATGTGCTGGCCCGTGCGTTGCAATGGATCCAAAGTAGTAGAATAATACTTGTTCACGTGCTTGAAATATAAACACTCTAGTTTTGATATACATGTGTCAGCAGACATGACAGCTTGTCCATGGAAGTTGAACCACGGCGACCATCACGTTTCTTGTTTCTACCACTAAGCCACTGAAGTTCGGTCCCGTGGGCCCCGAGAGGGAAATGTAACTCCTGCGGCAGGCCTTGTGGTGCTCCCGCAGTACGAGCTCGTGCCAAAACTGGAATTTGTTTCTTACTACTACCAACTAGTACTAGTAAGGTACACGTGCATTGCACGCATGAGATTCTGGTGGTTTGTGCATTATGCTTCTACATGTGGAGCTTTCTGGATTCTAACATGTGGCAAAATCTGGTGGAATGTAAGGTTAGGCAAGTTTGATTAACTTAGGCGAGTGTTTGATTCAAGCCACACCTTAGGCAAGCCACACTAAGGCCCCACATGACATACACACAAAAAATGTGGCAAGATTCCCTTAGGCTTGCCAACTTGTTTCTCTCGTTTTGAAGAACTAATAACTTTGCCTAAGCTTAGTTGTGGCAAAGTTAGGGTCTGTTTGATTCAAAGGATTTTCATAGGATCTTTGAAGGATTAGAATCCTTAGGAATTTTTCCTACGTTGGTCGTTTGATTCGTAGGATTGAATCATGTAGAATATTTTCCTAAGGATTCATTTGTACTACGTTTCACAGGAATTCTAACATGCACTCCAACCTCTTGAAAGAAATCCTTTGTTTTTCATGTGACACAATCAAACAAACTCAAATCCTATAGGGATCCAATGAACATGCCATTCCAATCCTACTTTTTTCCTATTCCTGTGTTTCTGCAATCCTATGAATCAAAGAGGCCCTTAGTCATGAATTAAGTTCAACCATGGAGTCTTCTAGATTATACATGTGGCAGAATCTGGTGGATGATATCCAACGGCCAGTAGTGCTCGGATTTGCCATCTTTGTACCGTCGGATTGGCTTCATCCAACGACCAACTTTCAAAGTTTTTCACACACTATATAGGGGGTATAGATATAGATGTGCCGGTCCGTTGCAATGGATCCAAAGTATATATATCTATTTAGTGGAGTGCACTCTAAACACATTATCTATTTATTTTTCTCTAACCTTCCATAGACATGCAACCAAGCCACATAAGCTTCATGGGTGCCCCCCACATCATATTATTCATACTACGTTGATTGAAAAAAAGATAAATCACCCAAAACAAGATCTTCCCGTTTTTTGTTCCTACGATGTTGTGTCGTGCACGTACCTACTAGTTGTATAGTGGTAGTACTAGTAATATAGTATTAGGAGTACAAACTTGGTACTAGTAGGAGTAGTACTAGTACGGAATGCTCCTACTCTATCAACGAGCCCCGTCTGACACCAAATTTCTTGGCTTCCGTGCTACAGCTAGATCTTCCCCTCGTTTCTTTTTTCCAACCCGGCGGCGGGTGGGGTGTCGGTTTGCTCAACGGCGGTCCCACATGAAAGTGAAAATGCTAGGCAACACGCCATCCCTAAGCCATGTGTCGTGCCGGATGGGCCATGTTATACTCCCGATTCCCGGGCGTGTGGGGGTGCGACGCGAACGCGGCAGGCCTTTTCCTTTTACCAGCAATGTGCTTGTGCGTTGCGACGGATCCAAAGTAGTAGAATAGTAGTATTTGTTCACAAATTTGAAAGAAATCACTATTGTTTTGATATACTCCTAATATATTACTCCCTCCGTACCTAAATATTTGTCTTTTTTGAGATTTCAAATGGACTATCACATATGGATTATATAGACATATTCTAGTGTTTCTAGCAAGATGCCCGCGCGTTGCACGAAGTTGATGGAAAAGGTAAGCACAACTTATAAATTGAGGGATGGAGTACTAGTTACAGTGATGCATATAATTAAGCAACGGGGTCGCACATGTCGGTATTGACTAGAACGAGAATGCAACCGCACAATAAGAATTAAGGCCACAACGATGCGAACGCAGTGGTGGTTACAGAAGGCAAGAAGAAAGATGGATCCATGAACGTACGACCTCCTCCTCCTCAACTTAGTGCGTCGGGCCACCGACCGGCGGCTAAGGAGCGGCGGCTTTTGTGGCGAGGTCGAGGTGCTTCTTAGCAAAGGCATCCAAGGCTTCTAGCTGGTTGAGGAAGGCCAACGTCGTAGCGTCCTCACTGGCCTTGTATATACCTATGTACACGATTTCCTCATACATGTGGATGTGTAGGTCGACGAATTCTTGCAGGGCGAGGCGCCTCGCGGCGAGTGCGACCTCCAGGTGGACATTCTTCGTGGCGTTGGCGGGCAGTCGTAGGGCCACCAGTGCTTGAAAGAGGTTCCGGCCATGGAGGCCGATTAGGGTGGCAGGCAATGAGGAGCCCGGGCGCGCGGGCTGGAGGAGTACGGCGATGTCGTCCGCGAGCTTCTTGAGGACGGTGAACTTGTTGCTAGTGGCAACGATCATCTGGTCCAACTGAGAGTCGTAGTTGGCGTCGAAGGCGACTATGGGAGTCGTGGATTAGGGGATCTCCGGACAGCCGGACTATCTCCATTGGCCGGACTGTTAGACTATGAAGATACAAGATTGAAGACTTCGTCTCATGTCCGTATGGGACTCTACTTGGCGTGGAAGGCAAGCTAGGCAATACGGATATGTATATCTCCTCCTTTGTAACCGACCTTGTGTAACCCTAACCCTCTCCAGTGTCTATATAAACCGGAGGGTTTTAGTCCATAGGACAACATCAACGACAACATACAATCATACCATAGGCTAGCTTCTAGGGTTTAGCCTCTCCGATCTCGTGGTAGATCTACTCTTGTACTACCCATATCATCAATATTAATCAAGCAGGACGTACGGTTTTACCTCCATCAAGAGGGCCCGAACCTGGGTAAAACATTGTGTCCCCTGCCTCCTATTACCATCCGCCTTAGATGCATAGTTCGGGACCCCCTACCCGATATCTACCGGTTTTGACACTGACATTGGTGCTTTCACTGAGAGTTCCTCTGTGTCGTCGCCGTTAGGCTTGATGGCTCCTACTATCATCGATGGCGATGCAGTCCAGGGTGAGACTTTTCTCCCCGGACAGATCTTCGTGTTCGGCGGCTTTGCACTGTGGGCCAATTCGCTTGGCCATCTGGAGCAGATTGAAAGTTACGCCCCTGGCCACCAGGTCAGGTTTGGAAGCTTAACTACACGGCCGATATCCGTGGAGACTTGATCTTCGACGGATTCGAGCCTCTGCCTTGTGCTTCACACGGTCACGATGAGTACGATTTAGCTCTACCATCGGACAGTGTCCAGGAGATCGCACAGGCAGCCGCTCCGACCCTCAATTCGGAGCCAGTTGCGCCGTCCATGGACGGGTGGATGGACCCCGCCACGGAAGCCTTACCCTTAGCGGCGATCGAGCTGAACATCGACCTTACCTTGCACGAGAGCTGTGTTGTTAAACTGCCGGATCCTTCCCCGACCACGGACTCCGAGCCGCCTGCACCCGTTCCTATCGAATCCAATTGGGCGCCGATCATGGATTTTACCTCTGCGGATATTTTTCAGCACTCGCCCTTGGGTGACATACTGAACTCATTAAGGTCTCTCTCCTTGTCAGGAGGATCCTGGCTGAACTATGTCCGGCAGGACTGGGATGCGGACAACGAAGAAATTCGCGGCCCACCCACCACCCACTTAGTAGCCACTGTCGATGACTTAACCAACATGCTCAACTTCGACTCCAAAGACCTTGACGGTATGGAAGACGATGCAGGAGACGAAGAGGAACCACTGCCCACAAGGCACCGGACAACCACTTCACCACATGACGTATACATGGTGAACACACCAAAAGAAAACGACGACGAGGAACGGAAGGACGCAACGAAGGGTTGCCCCCTCGAGAAGCAGTCAAAGCGGCGGCGTAAGCGCCGCACCAAATCCCTCCTCGGTAGAAACAACGATCATATAGACCCAACGTTAGAGCAGGGGGAACCATTGCCGTACCCCGGCAACATGGAGGATCAAGCCGAACAACCTGACTCTGTCAAAGATAATAGTCCGGACGACTTCACACCGGACAGACACCCAGAGCAACAGAATACAAGTCAGAGGCTTGTTGCCACCGCGAGGAGTCTAAAAAATCAGAAGCAAAACACAAGGCTGCACAAGACACACTCGGAATCAGATGGAGCGAAGTACTCAACGCAGCAGCGAAGTACGGCGGCAATCGCCCCACCAAGAGCTACCCGAAGCGGAAGTTGCTACCTGAATTCGATGAGGAGGCCTTAGATCCCCCGCAACCAAAAATTAAAACGACCACCTGGCCGGATAGACGTCCTCACGGCCAACATAGAGCGGCAAGCAATGCCGCACATAAGCCAATACGCGATCCACGCGAGGGCTCGCATCAAAAGGACGGCACAACCAGATCCATCTATGGACCACGCAGGCGCGCTCCAGCACACGACGCAACACAACAAACATCCGAACACTATGGCACACCCAGATACAGGGGTGCCGCACACCCCCTATGTTTCACCGACGAGGTGCTGGACCATAAATTTCCAGAGGGATTCAAACCCGTAAACATAGAGGCATACGACGGAACAATAGACCCTGGGGTCTGGATTGAGGACTATATCCTCCATATTCATATGGCTCGAGGATATGATCTCCACGCCATTAAGTATTTACCCCTCAAACTCAAAGGGCCAGCTCGGCACTAGCTTAAAAGCCTCCCGAAAGCTCCATGGGAAGCTGGGAAGAGCTCGAAGACGCTTTTCGGGCAAATTTTCAAGGGACTTATGTCCGACCTCCGGACGCGGACGATTTGAGTCATATAACTCAACAGCCCGGAGAGTCAGCCCGAAAGCGTTGGAACAGGTTTCTTAGTAAAAAGAACCAAATAGTCGACTGTCCGGACGCTGAAGCCTTGGCAGCTTTTAAGCATAGTGTCCGTGACGAATGGCTTGCCAGACACCTCGGCCAAGAAAAGCCGAGAACAATGGCAGCATTAACAAGCCTCATGACCCGCTTTTGCGCGGGTGAGGATAGCTAGCTAGCCAGATGCAGCACCAGCAACCCCAGTACATCCGAAGTTAGAGATGGAAACGGGAAATTATGGCGCAACAACAATAACAAATGCTGGAATAAAGACGACAGCATGAAGAGCACGACAGTAAACGCCGGATTCAAAAGCTCTCGGCCAAGTCAGCAAAAGCCGCCCTCTAAAGGCGCCAGAGACGAACTGTCCAGCCTAAACAAAATTCTGGACCAAGTATGTCAGATCCATAGCACCCCCGGTAAACCTGCTAATCATACCCACAGAGAATGTTGGGTCTTCAAGCAGTCCGGCAAGCTCAACGCCGTACACAACGGGGAGGATACACCAAGCGAAGATGAGGATGAGCCTCTCAAGCAAGACACTGGGGAACAAAAGAAATTTCCACCAGAAGTCAAAACAGTAAACGTGTTACACGTGATCAAGGGGAGAAACAAAGCAGCACTCCCAGAAAAATATGCCCAAGGGCCTATCACCGCGGAATCCCGCCACTAGTCGTCCCAACCGATCACTTTCGACCATCGTGATTACTCAGCAAGTGTCCGGCGCGCAGGATGGGCTGCCCTGGTATTAGACCCAATAATTGACGGATACCACTTTACACGAGTCCTGATGGACGGTGGCAGCAGTTTAAACCTGATATACCAGGATACAATCCGCAAAATGGGGATAGACCCAACGAAAATTTGCCTAAGCAATACTACCCTTAAAGGAGTAACGCCAGGCCCAGGGGCTCATTGCACGGGCTCCCTGCTACTAGAGGTTATATTCGGCTTCCCCGGTAACTTCCGTAGCGAAAATTTTACATTCCACATTGCTCCGTTCCAAAGTGGCTATCAAGCACTACTTGGATGTGAAGCTTTCACTCGCTTTAATGCAATACTGCACTACGCTTCCCTTACGCTTAAGATGCCCGGTCCATGTGACATCATTACAGTAAATGGAAATATTAAGTGATCCCGGCGCGCCGAAAAGAGTGCGACTGCCTTGGCAGCCGCACACTAAAAAGGGCCTCACCAGCTAAAGCATTTGATAGGTCGTCAATACCACGGACACGGTTAGACGAGTCCGGCGCAGCCATATGCAACTCACACAGGTTTGATAAGCCACACCCCTATTACAAATACAAGGGGCTCAACGCGCGTAGACAAGTGGCGATTTTTACTCATCTTGAATTATGCATGGTTTCTTCAAACCTACCTTTTTGCACGACAACTTTTCACCTAAGTTTCTCTCTTTTACAGATGACCATCGTGCTACACCCGTCCAGGATACGGCACAACGGAGACACAGGCACGGACGTGCAGCAGGGACCTGCCCCAAGGATTCTTTTTAGATTAAGACCCTGCGTCAACCTTTTTTTACTGTCTCTTGTTGATACACATCCCTCGGATTCTCAGTACAATTGAGAAGGATGCTGGCGTCTTGGCATGTGGCCACGTTAGAATAATGCACGTACCTGTACACCAGGGGCTTCTTACAAAGGGCACTATTTAGGCCCGGTTTATACAATAAAGACCGAATACCTTAGGGAGTGTTCGGCGTCGCGAGTTTGGCCTTATATGCATCAGCTCCGGATCATGTCTTTGGTCAAATGTTGGGTTTGCCCGGCTCCTATGTTTTGGTACCTTACGTTCCGCTCTATCGGCTAAGGTAGCACTAGGAGAACTACTACGATTGTGCCCCGGGTCATCCGGACGAGCACCTCAGTAGAGAAAGCCGAAAACTGACCGTCATGATATTGCGTGAGACTGGTCAACCACTCGATGACCTATCGGAATGTTAGAATTCCTCCGCCTTAATGAAGGGACGTTTCCCGGCCAGGCATGTACGCACCCCGAATTCGGGAGAGTGCAGAGCCAACAGGGGCTATATAGTAGCCCCACCGTCAAACTCCTATGGCTAAGTGAAAGTGTTAAAGCATTATAGTCCGGTTGCCTCGTTCGCTGCGCTATCACCTCCTTAATAGGACCAAGACATTGGGTTAAGTGTGAACACGCGTCTTCTACGAACACCTCCGCATTATATGCGTGGGGGCTGAAGCCGATGACTGCAATCTTTCAGGTTATACACATGTATACATAAACGGCATCGCTGGAGGCATCATATTACTTTCAGGCAAAAGTATAAACACAACCTTAATAAATTTCATAATAACATTGTGTTTACAATGGGAATACATGTCACTCAAACATAATCTTCTTCGAACACTGGGCCTCTATCAAATGAGCACCCTCGAGAACCTCTTCGAAATAGTGCTCGGCAGCCACTCGGCCTATGGCCGAACCCTGCGCCGCAAAAGTGGTAGCATCCATCTCCGCCAAGTATGCTTTAACACGGGCGAGTGCCATCCACGAGCCTTCTATGCATGCTGACCTCTTCATCGCAGTGATGCGCGACACCGCACCTAGGAACTGCTGCACTAAGCTGAAATAGTTGTTCGGCTTCGGCTTTTCCGGCCACAGCTAATCCACGACAGACCTCATGGCAAGTCCGGACAACCTATTTAGTTCGGACCATTCAGCTAGCTGATCAGTCAATGGAAGCGGACGCTCTGGAACATTAAATTGCGACCAGAACAGCTTGTCCACTTCACGATCTATTTGACCTTGGAAGTCCGCATCGGCAGCGCTCGCCGCCAAGTCCATATATGCGTCTGCCGAACTCCACAGCCGATCCAGAGGGGCATACCGTGGATCTCCGAAATTTATCCATAGCATGAAGGGCTTCCCAGCCCCAATATCCCCGGCTTCACGCAGCTCCTCCTTCTTCACTCTCATAGCAGAGCGGGTGTCTTTGCTCGCCATCGTGGCCTTTTCAAGGTCCGCTGCCTTCAATCGGTTCTCTTTTTCAAGGAACTGGCAACGGTCGGCATTGTCTTTTAACTCTACGACCATCTTGGCCATCTTCTCTTTTCTCTCGCAATGCGCGGTCTTCTCGTCTTTTAACTCTTCGACCGCCTTCAACACAGCCGCATTACTAATCCTTGCTTGGTCTTTGGCTCGGGCAAGTTCCGCCCGCAAGGTTTCCACGGTGGCAGCTCCATCTGCAGTCACAACATATTAAAGATACTGGCATCATGCTGCTCTTACTATGTGGCATTCACCAGAAAATAATACTTACCCTGTGCCTCGTCAAGCCTCTTGTTAACAAGCTCGATGTCGGCATCCGCCGCATCTAGTTGCCGCTTTAGTTCGGCCAATTCATGAGTCCGGCTAGCCACCGGAGCTCCCACTACCAGCACATTAAAGTGGTACGGTTATTGCCTGGGACTATGACCCTCTATTTGCCGCCGTTCTCGGTGACAACCAGAGTCTCAGGGGCTACTATCTACACAGAGCACACCTAAAAATGTGCGGTACCACCACAAATGTACATCATTTTACGTACCTCAAAGCCCGTCAGTAGACTCATAAAGGCATCATGCAACCCGCTTTCGGCGGATGAGATCCTTTCCATCACCGTACCCATCAATGTACGGTGTTCTTCTGAGATGGCCGCTCGCTCCAATAGCTCTCTCAGTACGTCCGACCGCATACCAGACGGTGCCGGACTCTTCTGTTTGCTCTCTTCGAGAGCCGGACACTGGGGACTTCGGGTGACTATAGGATTATCTACTGGCCTCACCGGATCCGGAGAGGCCCTCCGGGACGACACTTCAAGGTCGCACGCTTCTTGAGCGGAGGAGTCCGGGGGAGGCGTTTCGCTCTCCATCATCTCCGGAAGAAGATCCCCCGAAGATGAGCTCTGCTGAGAAGGGCTAAGATCCGAACTACAATAAATACTTTGGTTACTTTCCTTAGAGGCAAGGTAGTATATCTCCACTATTAAAGTACTTTCTGATTACTTACAGCTCGTTGGAGGGCTGATCCCCGCGCGGACTTTGTGCGGCAAGAGCACCCTCCAAGGCAGAACCCTCTGGCGGAGATTTCTTCTCCCGCTTGGAAACCTTGGTTTCCGGATCTTCAGAGGTAGTCCTCTTCCTTCCCCGGGGTGAGAGAATGTCCGATTCCTCCCCTCGGTTATCCTCCCTCACGGAGGCGCCCGTTCCCTCGGTAGGAATGGGTAGAGATGGAGGTCCTCTTTTGCCCTCGTTATTCCCCTCTTTGTCTTCCTTTGAGGGCTCCGGGCAAGGTGCTAGCTCGAGCACCTTTTCTAGTACCGGATTTTCCAAACCCTCAGGAAGGGGGGCCGAATACCGAATCATCTTCGCCTTTGTTATCCAGTCCTGGTCAAAGAGCGATTTCTCAGAATGACGTCGTGGTAAATAAGAGAAGGTGTGTTCGGCTAAAGGATTACTTACTTGGTCGGCGGTACGGTTGCTGCTCAGGCCCACGTCCTCGGTAGTATCCATACACTCTATTTGGGGTCCGAAGAATGATTTTTACATCTGCTCGTGCGTCAGGCTGAGGAAATTCTGAATAGTATGCGGCCCTTCTGGGTTGAACTCCCACATGCGGAGGGGCCGGCGTTTGCAAGGCTGGACTCGACGAACCAGCATGACTTGCGCCACCATAATCAAACTGAAATCTCCTTCGAAGAGATTTTGGATGCGGCTTCGCAGTACAGGCACGTCCTTGGCAGGACCCTAGCTCAGCCCTCTGCTAGTCCATGACATCAGTTGTGGTGGAGGGCCTGAGCGGAAAGCAGGGGCAGCCACCCACTTGGCACTTCTGGGAGCTTTGATGTAAAACCACTCATGTTGCCATAATCCGGACACCTCTGGAAAGGAACCTTTGGGCCACGGAGCTCCTGCTATCTTGCTTATTAATGCGCCTCCGAATGCTGCACACTGCCCCTCTCGGCTTCACGTCAAAGGTCTTGAGCCACATGCCGAAGTGAGGGGTAATGTGGAGGAAGGCCTCACACACGACAATGAATGTCGAGATGTGGAGAAAGGAGTCCGGGGCTAGATCATGGAAATCTAGCCCATAATAAAACATCAACCCCCAACGAAGGGATCCAGAGTGATGCCTAGTCCTCGGAGGAAGTGGGGGATGAACACGACATCTTCATTGGATTCGGGAGTAGGGACGACCTGCCCCCGGGCAGGCAGCCGATGCGAAACCTCGGCGGTCAGGTATCTGGCCTCCCTCAACTTCTTGATGTCTTCTTCCGTAACGGAGGAGGGCATCCATCGGCCTTGAAGGCTAGATCCGAACATGACTGAAGATCCGGAGCACCTGACCTGGGCTTTGGGTGTTAGAACTCGAGGCGGGGGAAGGATTCGATTGAGCACGGGAGGGAAAAAAAGTAAAAGCCTTGTCCCTTTATAAAGAGGGTGCATATCAAGCGTCCTCTCCGTAGCCGTTTGGGACTTGCCTATAATCTAGGAGTCCTAGACACGGTTGGGTTACCCACGCCCGTATTGATGAGAATCCCGTGATAAGGGGAAACGATCTTTGCTTTGACAAGACGTGTCGAAAAACTGCCTCGCGTTATGTGCGGGGCTAGTTAAAGGAAACAGTTTGAATAATCACCGGGCCATGGCATAATGTCGTGTTGCTAAAACAAGTCAGCAAATTAGATTTGCGGAAATATTATTCTCTCTATGGTGGTATGTGGAACTTATTTTGCAGGGTCGGACACTATCCTTGTATTCAAATCCTTCTGTGATGTATTCGGAGAAGGAACCCGCCTTGCAATGCCGAAGACAATACCGCGCGCCGGACTCATTGTCATTGAAGCCTGGTTTAGGGGCTACTGTGGGAGTCCTGGATTAGGGGGTCTCCAGACAGCCGGACTATCTCCATTGGCCGGACTGTTAGACTATGAAGATACAAGATTGAAGACTTCGTCTCGTGTCTGGATGGGACTCTACTTGGCGTGGAAGGCAAGCTAGGCAATACGGATATGTATATCTCCTCCTTTGTAACCGACCTTGTGTAACCCTAACCCTCTCCGGTGTCTATATAAACCGGAGGGTTTTAGTCCGTAGGACAACATCAACTACAACATACAATCATACCATAGGCTAGCTTCTAGGGTTTAGCCTCTCTAATCTCGTGATAGATCTACTCTTGTACTACCCATATCATCAATATTAATCAAGCAGGACATAGGGTTTTACCTCCATCAAGAGGTCCCGAACCTGGGTAAAACATTGTGTCCCCTGCCTCCTGTTACCATCCGCCTTAGACGCACAGTTCAGGACCCCCTACCCGAGATCCACCGGTTTTGACACCGACAGCGGCCATCCACCAGCCGGTCTCCAACACAGTCTGGAGATGATCCTCGGCGCCATGCCGCATGTCGGCGTCGTGGACCATCTGGCGCAGCCGCTGGCCGCTCACGAGCATCACTGCCATGGGTCTGGAGTGAGCTCTTTTGCGCTTAGTGTAGGTGCTTAGGCAAATGCTTAGGTGCGTACAATGTGGTAGATGCATTGGAATGGAGGGGCGCCTTTATATGAGGGCAATGAGGGCAAACTGCGTTGCATTCACATCGTGCAGCCTCTTTTCCCAGACCTCCTCCCATTACTTCCCTCATGCATTAATTGAAGAAGGATGCATTGGCCGTTCAACATATCGGGAACCGCTACTCCCTCCCTCGTCTGCATTAAAGCCGTATCAGGAACTTCGCCGCCCGCTGTCAGATCAAATACTCCCTCCGTCTAGGTGAGTATTAAGTCATCTTACGAAAACCAAATAGTAAACACATAGGCGTGGTGCATTAACTCTCATGTTGTTTCTTATTTTTTTGACATAAATAGAGGAATCAACCAAGAAGAGATGTGGGGCTTGTATGCTTTTAATGACTTGAGACTATCAAACATGACATGTAGTGGTCAGTTCGTTGCACAAGAACAAATACAACCCACGTCAGCACACACGCATCTTATATAGCATCACATCCAATGGCTATAAAAGATGAATGAGACCAAATTATATCTCATCTAGATGAGTTCTAGCAAAACTGTATTAATAATACTTAGTACTCCTGCGCCATGTATCATATATTAGTATCATGTAGTAATTTATTTATTTATGAGGTATCCATATGGCACTGCACCGCCAAGAAAAGAGGGTAACATCAAAATTATGGACTACTTCTTTGAGTATGTTGGTAAGGTCCAGTCATAGTCACTTGTTGAAATCTCTAAAAAGACAAATACTCCCTCCGTCCAGAAATACTTGTCATCAAAATGGATAAAAGGAAATGTATCTAGACGTATTTTAGTTTTAGATACATCTCTTTTATCCATTTTGATGACAAGTATTTTCGGACGGAGGGAGTAGAAAATAGAGTCGGATTTATATGTAACGGATAGGAAAGAAACTATGGCAATTTTGCAAAAATATACCCACACGTCTCTCCATGTTCGCAAATAAGGCCTTCTCTCGTTCAACCTTTTCTCTCGCAAGATAAACTACTCATACAAATGCATCTTGATGTTCCGTGCAACGCACGGGCAGCTAGCTTATTTCTTTTAAAATAGTTGCTGCGATAATTGGGTTGAAGTGATATATTTTATGTCTGCCCCGAATGATTTCAGATTCACTAGTAAGAACAAAGAAAAGCTTGCCTTGTTAATTAACAGAAAACAAGGTGAAAACTATCACATGAGGCCGGTAAAAACAAGGCACACTGGGTTCAGCGTCATCGTCACTACAGCTGTGCATGCGCGAGAAGTCTACATATCGAGGGGGCTACCGAGCGAGGCACCGAGACACAATGTTTGAGATAGAAACCAATTGACAGATTATGATCAGATCGAGTTGTCACGCTTCTGCTGTCATTGTTGGGGGGAGGGAGAGAAAGACGTATCGAGAGTGTGCGCGGTAGGCACAGAGGCACAACTAGCGAGTGTGTGTGTTTGAAAGAGGAGTAGATAGATTATTATCAAGATCGATGTGCCACCCTACTAGCTCCTTCGGTGCCGGGTAGTGTGTGTGTGTATGTTTGATAGAGAAGCCAGTCGATAGATTAGTATCAAGATCGAGGTGTCACCCTACTCCTTCGGTGTTGGGAAGTGTGGGTGTGTGGGGGCGGGGGCAGTGACACTCACATATCTCTACTCTTATAAAAAACAGAGTTGGTGATGATGGTGTTCCTGCCATCCTGCAATATAGGCCATCCAGTTTATATCCGACGGACAGGAAGGAAACTATGGCAATTTTGCAAAAATATACCCACACCCCTCTCCGCATTTGCAAATAAGGCATTCCCTCGTTCATCCTTTTCTCCCACAAGATAAACTTCTCATACAAATGCATCTTGATGTTCCGTGCAACACATGGGCATCTTGCTAGTAGGGAGAAGAAGTTTGTGTGACACATATCTAGCTATATTAAGGGATAGGTAGATAGCATATGTGTGAGAGACATTAGTGGCTGTGGGTGGGCGGAATTAAAGGGGTGGGCGTGTTAGACATAGAGAGCGTGTGTGTTTCTGTGTGAGAGACTTGTAGGACGGGGTAGAAAGACGAATTTAACCCTGACGGAGGGAGAGAAATACACGAAGAGCGCATGTGTGATTCCGATGCCCACAGGGAAATGAGATATGTATGCGTGTGAGAGAGATTGCACAATTCATTCACGTATCACTATCTAGCGATCGTGGACGTGCATCTCTTGAACATAAGTCAATATCTACTTCATATCGTGGCCAAATGTACAATATCGATTCAACGCTATAAAGATGGGACACTCACATATCCCATTTTTTTCTATTTAAATAAGCCTTTTTAGTTGTGCATGCCAAAGTTACAGTGATGTTTCTTCAAACAACCAATGTAGCTATCATGAACATGCACCATTGTTACTCTTGCATTCAAATTCATTAGTCTTGGTTGATTTAAGTTTCTATTTTGAAGTAATATATGTAATATTCATATATGAATTCAACGGGTACGCAATTTATGAAATGGAGGCTATGTAATCATATGAGGTAACACTTTTAAGTAGCTGACAACAATATCCATTTCTTTTTGTCCTCTACACTAACATGTCAATGCATTATGTTTAAAGTAAATAACCAATGGCACTAAATTATCTATTTACACGAGAAATACATAGGCTGAGCGTTTGATCCCTTTTTTGTAAACACGCGACTACACCCGTACGATTGGCCGCGCCCATGTGAACGTCCAAGTTATCGGCGCATCATCCCGAGTTATTGTCTTTTTTCTGGGGTGGACTTCACACCAGTTATTAACTGCTGATGCGTGCCCCGTGTACACAGTCTAGCATGACCTTCCTGCTAGCACAGTCTAAAATTAGTTGAAACTGGATACGAACGATCCCGCGGGCGGCAAAATCTCCCGCCTCCTTCTAAAATTTCCGCCAACTTAGTCTTTAGCATGCGAAATCCCCCTTTTGTCCTTGGTGCACGGAGACTAACAGTTACAATACCGCCCTCATCTACATGATAGGTCGGGGCTGTTTGGTAACTTCCGGTTCCCCCACTACACGGCACCCCCATTTCCTCTCCCCCTCCCGTAAAAACGACTAACTCCACAGCACCAGAGCATCTTACATCACGCCGTCCGTACTTCATCGCCCTTTCTTGTAACACCCCGGATGTAATTTACCTTATATGTATCCCAACTCTTGCCGTTTCCGGCACTAAGTTATTTTATTTCCTCGGTGTCGGGTTTTTGTCTCCGTGTGTTGTTGTCTTTGTCATGCATCTCATATCATGTCATCATGTGTATTGCATTTGCATACGTGTTCGTCTCATGCATCCAAGCATTTTCCCCGTTGTCCGTTTTGCATTCCGACGCTCCTATGTCCTCTGGTGGTCCTTTCTACCTCTTTTCATGTGTGGGGGTTAAACAATTCTGGATTGGACCGAGACTTTCCATGCGGCCTTGGTTTACTACCGGTAGACCGCCTGTCAAGTTTCACGCCATTTGGACTTCGTTTGATACTCCAACGGTTAACCGAGGGACTGAAAAGGCCTCGTGTGTGTTGCAGCCCAACACCTTTCCAATTTGGCCCAAAATCAGCCAAAAACCCCTCCATCATCTAGAGCGTTCGATCACGATCGCGTGGCCGAAAACCGCACCTCATTTGGAGCTTCCTAGCTCCCTCTACCTATAAAACTAGACCTCCCCCGAAATTTTCGGGTCATTTCTACCCTAGACCTAGCTCCTCCTCCTTCCGCCGCGCCGGACATGTCCGTTCCGGGTGGACAGAGCCGCCGCCGCCACTCCCGTCACACCAAGTGGTAGGATCCCCACATCGCCGCCGCAGGCCCGGGCGAGGCCCAGATCGGCCCCCCCGAGCCCATCTACTCGCCTCCCCGGCCCGCGCCTCCCGCCGCCCTCCATCCTCGCCGCGCCGCTTGAGTGCCCCGCCGCCGGCGAGCTCCGCCGCGTCGATCCTCCTCGCCGACCGCGCCGCCCGAGCCGGCCCCGCCTCCGCCCCGCCTTCCCGTCGCCGCCCCGGCTCCTCGCCGGCCGGATCCGGCGAGATCCGGCCCGGGAGCACCTCCCCGCCTCGTCTTCGACAACTCCGGCGACGCCCGACACTGTTCCGGTGACGAACTCCGGTGGTGCCTCGATCCGTGTGCTATCTGGATCTAGATCTCGGTTGACCCCAAACCCTAATTCCATATATTTTTATGCATTTTTGACATGCCATAACTCCACATCCGTAGCTCCGATTCGTGCGTGTAGCATATCAAGATGTTCGTCTCGACGAGTACATCATTTCATCTCATTGCATCATTTTCATTTGAGCTCATATTGATGCCTGAAATGCTGTTGGAAGAGGGCTATGTGATGAATTTGTCAGATCTGTTTCAGCAAATGGCATTTTGTCATTTTTGCCATGATTAATGTGTGCATGCTATGATCCTGAGCTCTACATGTGTTTTGTTATATGCCATGTCATCTTTACAGGGGTGTATGCCATGTATTTTTGTGATATTTGTGGTGACTAGCACAAGCTTGCAAAGTAGCGTAATCGTTGATGCTGATTTCAGGGACTTAGAATTTCACTAAGTCCTTGTCCTGATTTTGTTGTTATGCCATATGTTCATGTTGTTTCCTAGTGATCCGTGCCTCTTTTGAGGATGATCAATAGGGATGTTTTGTTACTATTGTGGTGCACTATCCATCCATGTCCTTGTTTGCATTTATGGAGCAACCTAGCTTGAGTCAATCGAGCTCTACTTTTGCTATAAAATGATCCTGGCAGATTGTTGACATGTTTAGCGATTTTGTCGAGGATGTTGCTATTGATCCGTGCATGCTATGATGTTGTTCTTGCCATTTCTAGCTTCTATGCCATGTCTTCTTCACGGGTGTATGCTTAGTTTGTCATGCAATGCTCTGTAGTGAGTGCATCGAGCTCGTAAACATGCCTAGTTGTCAAATCTATTTGCATGCTCCAGTTTTTCACTAAGTCTGAATCTGTTTGTGCTTTTGCCAAGTTCACATGCTTGCAATTATATTTTATGATCCCTTTTGGCTCAAGGTCACTAAGGGACTTTTGTTAAGTGCTTTGAGTAGCTTCATGCCATGCCTTGCTTTGCCATGTTAAGTTCCTGTAGCATGTACTTTTCATGCTCTAAAGTGTGCTTCCTGATGATAAATTCCAGACTTGTGTTAATTTCACTAAGTCTGAAACCTGTTATCATTTGCACTTTTGCCATGCTTGTTTGAACCTGTTAATGGATGAATTAGCCGTAGCTCAGTGTTCATCTTTGTTGTCAAGCATCATGCGTGGATCCCTGCCATGTATTTTGTTGTCATTTTTGAGTGTTGTAGCATATTTATCTTGATGCATTTAGATGGCTACTTGCTGATTATCGCAGACCGGTGCCATATTTGTTTTGCTTGCCATTTCCAAACCGTGCATCCGCTTCCGGTGATCTTTATATCGATTTCAACCGAAATCACCTCACCTTTCCAGTGGAACTCTTGGATTTCCAAGTTGAGGCCAGGTTCTATCATTCCTTGTCAAATCTTGCATATGCATCACATACCGCATCCCGCATATCATACCGTGTGTGCATCATGTTGTTTGAGCATTGCACGTGGTTGATTTGTGTTACGTTTGCTTGTTGTTATTGCTTGGGTAGAGCCGGGAGACGAGTTCGTGAACGAGGAGCCCGTTGAGTTCGCTTATGAGGATCAAGGCAACTCTGAGAATTTTGCAGGCAAGATGACCATACCCTCGAAATCACTTCTATCTTTGCTTGCTAGATGCTCGCTCTATTGCTATGCCTATGCTATGATACCTACCACTTGCTTATCATGCCTCCCATTTTTCCATGTCAAATCTCTAACACACCATGTCCTAGCAAACCGTTGTTTGGCTATGTTACCGCTTTGCTCAGCCCCTCTTATAGCGTTGCTAGTTGCAGGTGAAGATTGGAGAACGTTCCTTGTTGGAACATTGTTAATTGTTGGGATATCACCATATTATCTTGTTTATCTTAATGCACCTATATACTTGGTAAAGGATGGAAGGCTCGGCCTTTTGCCTAGTGTTTTGTTCCACTCTTGCCGCCCTAGTTTCCGTCATATCGGTGTTATGTTCCCGGACTTTGCGTTCCTTACACGGTTGGGTTATAATGGGAACCCCTTGACAGTTCGCCTTGAATAAAACTCCTCCAGCAATGCCCAACCTTGGTTTTACCATTTTCCACCTAGCCTCTTTTTCCCTTGGGTTTACGGAGTCCAAGGGTCATCTTTATTAAACCCCGGGCCAGTGCTCCTCTGAGTGTTGGTCCAAACTAGAGCCCCTTGCAGCGCCACCTCGGGGAAACTCGAGGGCTGGTTTTAGTTGTACGGATTGCTTATCTGAGTGTGCCCTGAGAACGAGATATGTGCAGCTCCTATCGGGATTTGTCGGCACATTCAGGCGGTGTTGCTGGACTTGTTTTACCATTGTCGAGGATGTCTTGTAACCGGGATGCCGAGTCTGATCGGATTGTCTTGGGAGAAGGAATATCCTTCGTTGACCGTGAGAGCTTGTGATGGGCTAAGTTGGGACTCCCCTGCAGGGATTTGAACTTTTGAAAGCCGTGCCCGCGGTTATGGGCAGATGGGAATTTGTTAATGTCTGGTTGTAGATAACCTGAAACTTAAACTTAATTAAAATGCATCAACCGCGTGTGTAATCGTGATGGTCTCTTCTCGGCGGAGTCCGGGAGGTGAACACGGTGTTGGAGTAATGCTTGGCGTAGGTTGCTCTAGGATCACTTCTTAATCATAGTTGTTTGACCGTGCTTTTTCCTTCTCTTCTCGCTCTCATTTGCGTATGTTGGCCACCATATATGCTAGTCGCTTGCTGCAGCTCCAAATCATACCTTGTCTTACCTATAAGCTTAAATAGTCTTGATCGCGAGGGTGCGAGATTGCTGAGTCCCCGTGACTCACAGATTACTTCCAAACCAGATGCAGGGACCGATGATACCGCTCCATACGATGGGCTTGAGCTCAAGTGGGAGTTAGATGAAGACTCTCGCCGTTACTACGTGTCTTTCCCAGATGATCAGTAGTGGTGCCCAGTTGGGGCGATCGAGGACTTTGTCGCATGTGGGGGTTGACCTTTATTTTGGTACCATAGTCGGACCATGAGTTTATTGGATGAACGTAATGTTATTCATGTATTTGTGCGACGTGGCGAGTGTAAGCCAACTATGTATCTTTTCCCCTTTTATTTATTTACATGGGTTGTTGTGAAGATTACCTTACTTGTGACATTGCTTTCAATGCGGTTATGCCTCTAAGTCGTGCTTCGACACGTAGGAGATATAGCTGCATCGAGGGTGTTACATTTCTCCCCTCCCCTCTCGAAACCCTAGACTGCTTATCCACCGGCGTACCATAGCCCATTCACTGCCAGCGGCATCCACCTTGCTGGATCTGCTTCTACGGCCGCATCTACACCACCCACCTCCCCTAGAAACAAGTAGACTGCTCATCAACACTGTACCACAGCCCATTCAGTGCCGGCCTTGTCCACGGCGTCGGATCTGCTTCGTCGGTACTCTTGTCAACCGCCGCGCATCTGCAGTGGCTCATTCGTACTCCCCACCGGAGACGCTTCGTCCACACCCCCCGGAGCCGCCCCACCGACGCCCCCATCGACGGCCTCTGATCCTCTTCGCCGACACCTTCCTTAACCCTACCGGAGCCGCTTCGCCGACACCTTCCTCAACCCTACCGGAGTAGCTTCGCCTATGTCATTCTCAACCCTACCGGGGCCGCTTTGCCAACTCACAAGTCCACGGCCTCAGATCCGCTTCCTCGCACCCTCATCCAACCTATCGGAGCAGCTTCTGACGCCCAATCCACGGCCGCAGATCCGCATCATCGACACCACCCTTAACCCAACCACCGGAGCAGCTTCTGATGCCCCGTCCACGGTCGCAGATCCGCATCATCAACACCATCCTTAACCCAACCACCGAAGCAGCTTCGGCTACGCCCTCGTCCGCGGCCATAGATCCGTTTCGCCCACACCGTAGTCCACCCTACTAGAGCCGCTCCACAAACACCCTACTCGATGGTTCTAGATCTCCTTACCGGGCCCCAACAGTCAGCGCAGCGTCATCACCCTCGACGTTTCTAACCTGATTCCCACAGTATGGAGAGATGCCAAGCACCCGCCACGGCCTATGTACTTGTCACCTTTAAACCCGTCCAGCATCACCTGCCCGATGTACTTCAAATATACTAACCGGTCGCTGTTACCTGTTATGCAGCTGGCAAAAACTACAAGGATGATGTTTCTTCTGGATCTAATAGCTTGGCCAACCAAGATCCTGGACTGAGGCATTGCTATGATCTTGTAAGCGCGTCTCTCTCTCTCTCTTGTATTGTTCTATGCCTGCCAGCGTGCTTTGCTAGGATTTTCGACCAGTAATCCCTTTGTGCAGACAATGATTTCTACTACTGGCTGCTAAATTAGATATGTAGATGTCATACATGATACTACCTCGTACCTCCGTTCCTAAATATAAGTCTTTCTAGAGATTCCACTATAGGCTACATACGGAGCAAAATGAGTGAATCTACACTCGAAAATGCATCTATATACATCTGTATGTGGTCCATACTGGAATTTCTATAAAGACATATATTTAGGAATAGGGGCAGTACATTACACAAAATCGTAGGTGGCATGTAGGAATTCCAGTGCACTACATTAGGCTCCCTTAGAGTGCCTGCTAGTCCAGCATACAGAGTCGTGGCTAGTTTATGGTACGCACACAATCGTTAATTGGTGGTTTAAATATGCGCAAGAGATATGCAATGTAGTATCATGTAGAGATGTCTTAAATTAGCCGTGTCAACTTGCAGATAGGGTTACACAATGAAAAAGTACAAGATGTATGTGGCAATTTCATGGAACATCGCAAAAAAGGAGAGGCAGCGGTGAGCCTATAAAGTGTGCCATGGTACGTCACTCCTCCATTGCAATCATCGTGACATGTTATTTGTATGCCAGTTCTATTAGCCAAGTTTCTTAGGGACAATTATTATGATTTATCCTAAGAAAATAAGCACCTGTGAATATAAGCTCCATGTAATAAGCCAACCAGTTCTTTTCATTGCGTTTTCAGCTTATCTTTGGTATGATCAGTGGAAAGTCTAGATTGCATTATATTTTTTCATTTTGCTGCCCATATGGAAATTAGTTTGACTTGCAAACATCACAAATTGAACCCAGTGCAGTAATTAATATGATAGGAAAACAGACCATCACTATTTGCTCAAAATGCAAATACAAAGATACCATCTACTTGGCACAATCTACTTTGGTCAATGTTTTCCATAGAGATCCCATTGCCTAATTTAAACGAAGAACGCATGACCCACATTTAAATGAAGAACAATTATTTATTGAAATTCGATGGTCCAAGTGGAAGCGTTTATCTGTGGAAGGACTGTACAATCATGAAAGCGTTTAAAAATTCAAATGCATTTGATGGAAGTCACGGGCGTGGCATCGGTTCAGGTGGAGGCGGCTTTCATGGCCCGGGCGCCGGTTCAGGTGGAGGCGTTTTTTCGGTCAGGGCCATACGGGTAACCAGGGAGGTTATAATCCACAACCGGGCCAAGGTAATCAGCATCAATAGTCCGGATATCAGAGCAACCCAAAACAGTTGGATAGTGGGCAATACCATGTGTTCACCACTAGTTTATGTAAGAGGGACCAGAAGCTTCATAAGAGGGTAGTCAATGCCGTTGAGCCGGCGACTCCACGTTATTTAAGGTGGTCAGAACAGCCTATTGTGTGGAGCAGAGAGGATCATCCTCCCTGAGTTGATAATCCGGGTCACATGGATTTGGTGGTGGCGCCTCAGGTTGGTGGATATAAATTCACTAAAGTGCTCATGGATGGAGGCAGTAGCATCAACACCTCTATTATGAGACGTTCCGTCGGATGGGGTTGACTGATAAGAGTCTTAAGCAATCCAACACTGTTTTTCACGGTGTTGTGCCTGGAAAATCGGCATACCCAGTTGGTAAGATTGAACTAGAAGTAGCCTTTGGGGATGAATATGATTCCAGAGAGGAGAAGTTAACTTTTGAGGTGGTTAAGATCAAAAGCCCATATCACTCTCTATTTGGACGGCCGGCTTACGCCAAATTCATGGCTCGGCCGTGTTATGTATATCTGCAACTCAAGATGTCAGGTTATAAGGGCACCATTATAGTACATGGAAGCCGGAAAATAGCCCTGGAGTGTGAAGAAGGGGATGCTGCATATGCCGAGTCTGTTTGTGCAACAGAGGAGCTAAAGTTTTATAAAGATAATGTTGACCCGGCAGATATGACGTCTTTAAAGAAGCGAATAACAGAGCATGAACCGGTGTTAAAATTCAAGTCAGCTAATGACACCAAGACGGTTGATTTTGTGCCCGGCAACTCATCCAAGAAGTTCATCATCAGTGCTAACTTGGATCCAAAATAGGAAAGCGCGCTCATCGAGTTCATCCATAAGAATCGGGACATTTTTCATGGAAACCTTCTGACATGCCAGGTGTCCTGAGAGAACTCGCTGAGCACACTCTCAATATTGATCCGAAGTTTAAGCCGGTCAGGCAGTTTCTCCGACGGTTTAACGAGGAAAGGCGCAAAGCCATTGGAGAAGAGGTGGCCCGGCTCTTGGCGGCTGGGTTCATTGTGGAAGTTTTTCACCCAGAGTGGTTGGCTAACCAGGTGCTTGTACTCAAGAAGAACAACACCTGGCATATGTGTGTGGATTACACCGATTTAAACAAAGCTTGTCCATCTGACCCTTTTGCTCTCCCTCGTATTGATCAGATCATTGATGCTACGGCGGGTTGTGAGCGTTTGAGTTTTCTGGATGCTTATTCAGGTTATCATCAGATCAAAATGGCAGTCAAGGACCAGGAGAAGACAACTTTTATCACTTCATTTGGAGCCTTCTGTTATGTGTCTATGCCTTTTGGTCTTAAGAGTGCCCAAGCAACTTATTAGCAGTGCATGCAGAATTGCCTTCACAGTCAGATTGGGTGCAATGTTCATGCTTATGTGGATGATATAGTAGTGAAATCCAGAAAAGAAGAAACCTTGGTAACAGATCTGAAGGAGACCTTTGATAACCTCCGGGTCTACAAAATGATGCTTAACCCGCTCAAGTGTGTTTTTGGAGTCCCAGCTGGCAAACTCTTAGGTTTTTTGGTGTCTAATAGAGGTATTGAAGCTAATCCGGAGAAGATTAAAGCAACCACCTCCCTGGCCAAACCGGTGTGCCTCAATGACGTTCAACGGCTGGCAGGTCGCGTCGCTGCTCTAAGCCGGTTAGGGGAGAAGGCGATGCCTTTGTATCAGATGATGAAGAAAATGGATGACTTTGTTTGGAGTGAAGTTGCAAATTCTGCCTTTGAGGATCTTAAGAAACAGCTTGCTGAGCCGCCGGTTCTTGCTGCTCCTGTTGAAAAAGAACCGCTATTGTTATATGTAGCCGCTAACTCACGAGCTGTTAGTGTGGCGATTGTGGTGGAACACAAGGAGGCTGGCAAGGAACATCCGGTCCAACGGCCAGTTTACTACGTCAGTGAGGTGTTGATTGAATCTAAACAAAGATATCCACATTGGCAGAAGCTCATATATGGGGTATTCATGGCGAGCCTGAAGCTCAAACATTACTTTCAGGGTCACCGAATCACTGTGGTTAGCTCTGCTCCTTTGGGAGACATCATTCAAAATAGAGAAGCCACTGGACGAGTCGCCAAGTGGGCCATTGAACTTGGGTCTCATGGGTTGAAGTATGTACCACGTACTGCGATCAAATCTCAAGCACTGGTTGACTTTATTAATGACTGGACAGAGATGCAGATGCCAGAGGAGAAACCAGACAACACATATTGGACGATTCACTTTGATGGGTCCAGATAGTTGGAGGGCTCGGGGGCTGGAGTTGTGTTAACTTCCCCTCGAGGTGACAAATTTTTTTATGTGTTGCGACTGATGTTTCCTTGTACTAACAACATAGCAGAATATGAAGCTTTGCTCCATGGACTTCGAATGGCTAAAGAGATGAGCCTGAGCTGGGTCCGGTGTCTTGACGATTCAGATTTGGTGGCCCAACAGGTATCGGGCAAGTGGGATTCCAAGGACCCTCTCATGGCGGCTTATCGCCGTGAAGTTGATGCTGTTGTAGGACATTTTAAAGGTTATCAGGTGGAACACATTGACCGAAGGAAGAACGAAGTGGCCGATGCTTCAAGCCATTTGGGATCTCAGCGTAAGCCGGTGCCACCTAACACCTTTTTGGATGTTTTGCATAACTCGTCTGTTAAGTTACCTACAGAGGAAGATTTACCCGTTCCTGACCCGGAGGCACAGTTGGTGGCAGCTCTTCACATCATCCCAGATTGGACTATACCGTTCTTGGCTTACATGACCCGGGGCGAGTTGCCAGCGGATGAGACCCTGGCCCGACAGATAACCTGGCGGTCTAAGTCAATGACGATTTCTGACAGAGAGTTATACCATCGCGGTGTCTCTAGAGCATTTCAACGATGTGTTTCTCTTGAAGAAGGCCAAGAAATACTTCGTGAGATCCATGAAGGCGATTGGGGTCATCATACCGGGTCAAAGTCTCTGGTGGCCAAAGCTTTTCGTCATGGTTTTTACTGGTTGACGGCTCACGCTGATGCAGAGGATCTGGTCAGTAGGTGTGATGGATGTCAAAAATTTGCACGACGAGCACATGTGCCAGCTCAAGAGTTGCGGATGATTCCAATCACTTGGCGGTTTGCGGTCTGGGGGCTTTACATGATTGGACCTTTTAAAAGGTCTAAGGATAAAAAGACACATCTTTTAGTGGCAGTTGACAAATTCACAAAGTGGGTTGAGGCAGAGCCAGTGAGTAAGTGTGATGCGGCCACAACGGTTGAGTTCATGAAAAAGGTGATCTTTCGTTTTGGTTTTCCACACAGCATTATCACTGACAATGGCACTAATCTATCCCAAGGGGCTATGGAGGAGTTTTGTCAAAGTGAGCATATCCGACTTGATGTTTCTTCTGTAGCTCACCCTCAATCCAATGGTCAGGCTGAGAGAGCAAATCAGGAAATCTTAAAAGGTCTCAATCCCCGGCTTATGGTTCCCTTGCAGCAAACGCTGGGTTGTTGGGTAGAGGAGTTACCCTTGGTGCTGTGGAGTATCAACACCACTCCTAACAGATCTACAGGTTATACACCCTTCTTCATGGTTTATGGAGCGGAAGCGGTGCTGCCTAGTGACATCCGTCATGACTCGCCCCGTGTGGCGGCTTATGTTGAAGCTAATAACGAACAAGCCATACATGATGCGCTTGACTTGTTAGATGAGGAAAGAGACTTAGCAGTAGCTCGATCAGCAATTTATCAACAGGACCTGCGCCGTTATCACAACCACTGGGTTAAGTCCAGGACTTTTCAAGAAGGTGACCTGGTGCTCTGGCTCATCCAGGATCTGTCCGATGCACACAAGCTATCCCCGCCTTGGGAAGGACCCTTTGTGGTCAGCAAGAATTTAAACAACGGGTCATATTACCTCATTGACGTTCGAGAGCACAAAGACACACGTAAGTCGGAGGAGGAGACCCACCGGCCATGGAACATTGCTCAACTTCGGCCATACTACACCTGAGCCACCGGCTCTCGTCATGTACATACCTTGACGTTGTATATACCATGATAAGTAATAAAGCAGGACCTCTATCCTTTTCCTTTTCAAGGATTATATATATTTACTCTTTTTTATTATTTAAATGACTATTAAGGAGCTGATCATATCTAAATCAAGTCTAACCTTTTTGGTCCGGCTTACGAGGTATTCGAATCTAGTTGTTAAACTGGTGATCACTTGGGGGCTTCCCGTTCAAACATAGGTCGTATTCGAACCAAAGAGAACATAGCTGTCGGTACCCTCTTGATCGGCGCAACGCCAAAAGCCACTGGGGGCTATATGATCGTATTCGAATCTTAGCTTAACCCCTTTGGTCCGATTTACTGATCGTATTCGAGTCAGAAACCCCCAACCTTTGGTTACAAGGTTAATTTTGTTTGCCACCTGTTATTTGTCTTATTGGTCTTTTGTTGTCTCAATTTTAAACAATCAGCATGGTCTTTTCACCGGCTTGACTATTTGAAAATAAGCCGCCAGGGCATGATAATCATCAGGCATTCAGAAGCATTGACTTCTCAAAAAGACTGGGTCATCAACCTCATTACCCGGGTCATATAAACCGGTGGTCCAGAGGTCAAAGATACATGTATGACTATTGTTTGTGAACAATTTCCTTCTGTATTAATCCAAGGTTATTTCAACCTTGTTTTCTTTTCACGTCTGGTTCTGTTTTCTACTATGATAAAACTATCGGTCATGTACCGGGTATTCTGACCCATTAGGTGCTAAACCGCCAAGCAAGTTTTTTCCTTTGCTACAGGAAACAGAGCTGAAATATTACAAAGATAACCATGAATGTGACGCATATATTGACATCAAGAAGCAAAGAGTCACACACGGCATATTATGCGCGATGGCATAGGAAAAATATACAACTGTTTTCAAGCTAAGTCTATTACAAGGCTGTTAAAAAGCCCACAAAGATGGTTCTCACTCCTCCCTTGCCGGTTCACCTCCTTCTTATAATTGGAAGCCGGTGTTGGACCAGTCGAAGCCGTTCACGGCGATGAATTCTGATTCTTCATCAATCAAGCCAGCTGGATCAACATCCGGAGCAAATGTATGTTGACGAACCGACGGGATAAGGTCGGTCACCTTGTAAGAGGGAGTCACCATCTTCTTATTTTCCAAATCAAAACCTGGCTGATATTTATAAATATTGGTTTCATCTCCGAGAATGGTGGCCTGAGGTCGCACTTCCCTCACGCAAGCAATGAAGTCATCCTACTCAAACAGAGACCCATCTTCCTTCACCGTGGGGTACCCTTTGGCTACATCCACCGGGTCTAGATCTGGCACCCAAGCTTTCGAGTGGCTCAGGGCAGTCAAAGCTCCGGCTCTGGCACAAGATCGTTTGACTTCTTGGAACCTGGCGGGCAGTATTGACAAATTTTTCAAGACATCACTGAGCCGGTTGGGTCCTTGATTGGTAGGAGAAATAGCAACAAGTGCTCGTTGAGTGCCAGTGTACAACTGCTCCACTAAGGTATAGACCGCCTTCAGTTTAGTCACATTATCTTGGCTCAGATTTTTGCTTCGCGGGCCTGCACATATTTTTCAAACAAGGGGTTAGCTGGCGGTTTATATTCCGGGTCAAAAGAAGGTATAAAATATCAGTACAGATGACTTACCAAAGATAGCAGAAACCATTTGAGACACCCGGTTCTTTAGACCAGTCAGCTCCGTGGTAACCTCCTCAAGAGCCGCTTCAGCTTTTTCAGCGTGTTGTGTCAGCATCGTCTTTTCTTCAGCCCAGGATTTCTTTTTCGCAATCAAGCTGGTTTTCAGTTTTTCCGTCTCAGCAAGACTTAATTGAAGTTTAGAATCAGCAGCCTTGATTTCTATTTCTTGATCCACCAACCGGGTCTTGGCGTTAGTTAATTGGGAACCCAATTCAGATATGGCGTTCTACAAAACATATACAGGTGTGTGAAGGTTTAAACTAACAGTTCAAAATTCAAGTCTCAACTACTTTGCACTGCAAAACCACTTGACACTTGGGGGCTAATGTATGCCAAAACAATTTCTTATGACTCTAATATATTTCAAGTCCCAAGTACTTTACAAAGTAACAACACTTAGCACTTGTTGGCTAATGCATGATATTCAAAAAGTCTCTCAAGATTAAGCCGGAGTACAATATTTGTTGGGTTCGGTACAAGACAGTTATGAACTTAAGTACCGGTTCATTTATGATCAAGTGAATCGGCCCTTGGGGACTACGGGTGAAATTTATACTATGTTATGGGATTTCAGAAAAAACTAAAGGTAAAGCTTTAGCCTATATCATAAGTCTACAAATCATTCAAGTTCTATCATAATCTAAAGACTTGGGGGCTGGCAGAATATAAGTAAGCCAGAAGAGCATACCTCACACTTCAGCTGCAATTGCTGCGCCATCTCGATTTCTGAGTCACGGCTGGAGTGCACATGACTGAGATAGCCGGACAGTATATTATTGGCGTTCAGATGGCTGTAGTGAGAAACATCAAAACACACTTTCTGTCTTTCTAGGGCCTCTTGTTTAGCGGTGTGACAAGCCAATACGGTGGGAGTCCCTGGCTCAACAAAATGTCTCCCAGTGATCAAAACGTCATGGGCAGATGATGATGGCGGGTTGGTCGAGCTGGATGGATCGATAATAGAAGGGTTTACGACGGTGTCATCAGCTGACGGCTCAGGAGGATCTAATTGAGCATTGGCAGCCGGGTCTTCTGGAGCTTCAGTTTGAGGGGGAGAAGGTGGCATAGCCGGTTCAGGTGCAAGGACTGACGGGTTTTCCGCCGGCTTAGTCACCTTGTCCTTCTTGGATTTGGCTTGGCCACTAAGAAAGATGTGGTGAGACATTCAGAATAAAGAAGCAGTTTGAAAGACACGGAGGAAAGATGATTTTTTGCTTACCCAGGGGCAGTCTTAAAGGCCGAAAACTGAGTCTGAGATGAGTCACCAGAAGAGCGAGACACCTCCTGCAAAGATAAAATAAAGTTAATAATGTAAGGGATAAGATCCATTAATGTAAAGTGAAAGCCAAAGAGGAATATAAAAGAGACGTCATTTTGGCGTTTTTGAGGAGTTTGTTGTACAACAGAAGGCGGCTCATCATCGTTCCGGGCTTGACGACGGCTCTCGCGTCGCTGTTTTTTCAAAATAAAATGAGGGTCCAAATGAGCCAAAGGGTGCGAAAACCTTACTTTCCGGGTTACCCGTCGAAGTTTCTGTCTCGGCAAATGGCATGAGTCGGAGGAAATAATTACCTCTTCTTCTCTGGCCTGACTGGCCCCCGTGTCATCCTGACAATAATCAGTGTTAATAAGGTTATTAAAAAACTGGCCAAGGGAGTCAAGGGCTACCTCCGACTTATAAGTATCATCGTCAAGCTTTAACAGGTCTTCAGCGGTGCTCTTCTTCTTCTTCTTAGACCTCCGGGTCATTTTCCTGGCGGTCATGGCAGCGGCTCTAGTCTTCTTGGCGGCTTCGTGATCATACTTGACTTCCCAGAAATCAGATTTGTCCTGGAAACAAATAAACAAGATAAAAGGTCATGCAGGTATTTAAAACGGCTGAGAAGAATACAAGGAGAAAAAGGTCAGAGGTTCTTTACCTCTGGCGCCGGGTTAAGTTTGTAGAAGGGGTTTAACCTGACTTTACTGCAGTCTTCATACTTGCCGTTCACCAGAAGAGTTGACATTGAAACAATATCTTCTTTAGTTAATTGAACGGAGCTGTGACGAAGAGAGTCACTTGGGCCTCCACCATATTCATACATCAGTTTGGATCGACGGCTTAGAGGGATGACCCGCCATGAGACCCAGCAATGGGTCAAGTCAACTCCGGTTAAGCCGTTCCCCAATAAGGCGTTAATTCTTTTGATTGATGGAATAAGCTTCTTGCGTTCGGCGGCAGTAAGTTTGTCAGGGAGCGCAAATTTGGAGTCAAGATGCTCGACGCGATAACCCAGCAGTGGCTTCTCATTTGCTGGTGAAGTGTCTTGACAATAGAACCAAGTCTGATTCCAGTCTTTGGGATGACTTGGCAAGACTATCAAAGGGAAGACGGTGCCATGTCGACTATGAATTGAGATGCCTCCAAGTTCCAAGCTAGGGCCATTGGTGCACTCATTCTGGCGGTTCAGATAAAAATTCTCTCTAAAGAGTTCCACAATCGGTTCTTCTTGAAGGTACACCTCATAGAGAACTTGGAAATTACAGATGTTTGATATGGAATTGGGCCCGAGATCTTGAGGGTGGAGTTTGGAAAATGGAGGACATCTCTGAAAAACTTTGAGCCGGGTGGTGAAAAGCCACGGTTCATGTGGTCGGAAAAGACAATGACTTCACCATCTTTTGGATTGGGCCGTTCCTCATCCGGGTCAGGTGCACGATAAGACATGACATTCTTCCCTGGCAAAAATCCTATGGAGAAGAACTCTTTCAAATTGTCCTCAGTTACTGTTGAGGGAACCCAGTTGCACACAGTCGGTGTTTTTGACGGCATGATGTTCGAAAGACAAACTGAAAAGAAAATAATATGCCAGTTCAATCCAATGATAATGGCGAAGTTAAGTGATGATGGTATGAAGGAGTAATGGCGGCTTAAGTAAGGGCTTATGTCATAACGAAAAGTAAGCCGACGCAATAAGCCGCCATGACTACAGATATTTGAGAAAACAAATTCGGCTAAGTATTGAGACAAACACGTTTCCTAATAGCTTGACATTATTCTAGATCAAATGTCTATTCAAAATAGAAAATATTCTAGACCTAAAAAGTCTAGTGCAGAGGAGTTTATCAGTCCTAATGCGATGTACCAGAAAACGGGATCTATTGGTATCAAAGAGGGGCACAAAACAACTATTGCATGAGCATATTTCTTTTTGGATCAAGAAGAGGCTACAGTGGAAGAACTATGAAGAAACCATGACGAACTGTGAAGAACATGCAGGAAACCTAGAAACCCTAAATGTGGATCTGGGAAACAGGAAGATGAAAACTTACAACTGCGGGTCTTCTGTGGAGGTCATCGCCGTTCTCTGGACTGATTCAGGTCGATGCAGTGGCCAAAGTCGACGGGGACGAGGGACTCGGCGACGGCGGCGGAGCTCGGGCAGTAGCAGGGCTGCGAGAGGAAGAAGACGGAGAAAGAGAGGAATGAGAAAGACTGGAGCGTGCCTATTTATAAGGGAATAAGCAAACAGGTGGGCGCAAAAAACGAGGAAGACCCATATAATGATTATCCAACCAAACGGACGCCTCGATTCTCGGAAGGCATTAAAGATGAAGATCCGTTGAGAGATGATGTCATAATAGTTTTTTGTGTTTTCAAGAGATGACGTCATGGCGGGTTACAAAAATTTCTGCGAAGAGAAGAAGATGGATTTCATCTAAATATTGAAGATTGACAAAGAACAAGGTTCAAAGTCAACCTAGGGCCTAATGTTGGGAATATAGCTAATTGATAAAGACCCGGCCAGGAGGGGCCGGGTCAGCCCTAATGGCGAGTTACAAAAGGAGCCCAGAAATATTTAAGGTGATAGTTATTAAAGACTTATAGAAGGCCTAAGCTCAGAGGCGGCTTAAGGCCCAATATTGTAAACCGCCATGTATAAGGAAAGACTTGTAAGGAAAGGCATGTAAAGAAGTCACCGAGCCAGACATGTTTATGAACCGACCGGGACTCTGTAGGCCAACAGGCGTCAACCCATGTATATAAGGGGACGACCCGGTGGTGGCTTAGGGCAAGAAACAAGAGATCGATAACTAAGCCAGTGGATTAGCCTCTTGGTGATCGAAACTCCAGCAATTCCAAACACAACTAGACGTAGGCTTTTACCTTCATCGTAAGGGGCCGAACTAGTATAAAACCTCTCGTGTCCTTTGTCCCAATTAACCCCTTTAATCTTCCTAGTTGCAATGGCCCTACAACTAAGTCCTTCTGCTAGGACATCTGCCGTGACAATTCCACGACAGGTACAGAGAGTCGTGTTTTCTAAATTCATCCATCTCATGATCATCAAAAGGAATCCATTAACAAGGTTGATCAAGTCTTGTTAACAAACCCATTCCAAATAACATGGAACCGGAGAATTTTCGAATAACACTAGGTTACCTCAATGGGGATATGCACATCCCCAACAATAAGAATATCATATTTCTTTTTAACAGTAGGTAGAGGAAATTCAAAACCTCCAATAATAATCGATCGAATTTTTCCAATAGAATTGATACTGTGGACTTGAGGTTGTTTCCTTGGAAGTGTACCGTATGCTCATTACCATTAACATGAAAAGTGACATTGCCTTTGTTGCAATCAATAACAGCCCCTGCAGTATTCAAAAAGGGTCCTCCAAGAATAATAGACATGCTATCGTCCTCGGGAATATCAAGAATAACAAAGTCCGTTAAAATAGTAACGTTTGCAACCACAACAGGCACATCCTCACAAATACCGATAGGTATAGCAGTTGATTTATCAACCATTTGCAAAGATATTTCAGTAGGTGTCAGCTTATTCAAATCAAGTATACGATATAAAGAGAGAGGCATAACACTAACACCGGCTCCAAGATCACATAAAGCAGTTTTAACATAGTATCTTTTAATGGAGCATGGTATAGTGGGTACTCCTGGATCTCCTAACTTCTTAGGTATTCCACCCAAAAAAGTATAATTAGCAAGCATGGTGGAAATTTCAGCTTCCGGTATCTTTCTTTTATTAGTAACAGTTTCTTTCATATACTTAGCATAAGGATTCATTTTGAGCATATCAGTTAATCGCATACGCAAAAAGATAGGTCTAATCATTTCAGCAAAGCACTCAAAATCCTCATCATCCTTTTTCTTGGATGGTTTGGGAGGAAAAGTCATGGGTTTCTGAACCCATGGTTCTCTTTCTTTACCATGTTTCCTAGCAACAAAGTCTTTCTTATCATAACGTTGATTCTTTGATTGTGGGTTATCAAGAACAACAGCAGGTTCAATTTCGATATCATTATCATTGCTAGGTTGGGGGCATCATCATGAACATTCTCATTTACATTATCACTAGTTTCAGGTTCATTACCAGGTTGTGTTTGAGTATCAACATCAGAAATAGAAATATCATTTGGATTCTCGGGCGTTTTAGCAATAGGTTCACTAGAAGCATGCAAAGTCCTATCATTTTTACTTTTCTACCTTTTAGAAGGACTAGGTGCATATATATTATTTCTCTAAGAATCTTGCTCATTTCTCTTAGGGTGGCCCTCAGGATACAAAGGTTCCTGAGTCATTCTACCAGTTCTAGTAGCCACTCTAACAACATAATCATTATTTTTACTATCCAATTCATTAAGCAAATCATTTTGAGCTTTAAGCACTTGTTCTACTTGAGTGGTAACCTTAGAAGCATGTTTACTAATAAGTTTAAGTTCACCTTTAACATTATACATATAATCACCCAAGTGTTCAAGCATATCAACACTGTGTTTTAATTCTCTACCAAAATAAGCATTAAAATCTTCTTGATTAACCACAAAGTTATCAAACTCATCCAAGCATGGGCTAGCAAACTTAGTAAATGGGATTTCAGCTTTATCTTATCTATAGAGAGAATTTACCTTTACTACCTGTGTCGGGTTATCAAGACCATGTATTTCTTCAATAGGTGAGGGATTAAGATCATATGTTTCTTCAACAGGCGGTAAATTAAGACCATGTATTTCTTCAATAGGAGGTAAATTCTTAACATCTTCAGCTTTAATACCTTTTTCTTTCATAGATTTCTTTGCTTCTTGCATATCTTCATGACTGGGAAATAGAACACCTCTTTTCTTCGGAGTTGGTTTAGGAGTAGGCTCAGGAGCTGGCTCAGGAAGTGTCCAATTATTTTCATTTGTCAACATATTATTCAATAGAATTTCAGCTTCATCCGGTGTTCTCTCCCTGAAAACAGAACCAGCACAACTATCCAGGTAATCTCAGGAAGCATCGGTTAGTCCATTATAAAAGATATCAAGTATTTCATTTTTCTTAAGAGGATGATCAGGTAAAGCATTAAGTAATTGGAGAAGCCTCCCCCAAGCTTGTGGGAGACTCTCTTCTTCAATTTGCACACAATTATATATATCCCTTAAAGCAGCTTGTTTCTTATGAGCAAGGAAATATTTAGCAGAGAAGTAATAAATCATATCCTGGGGACTACGCACACAACCAGGATCCAGAGAATTAAACCATATCTTAGCATCACCCTTTAATGAGAACAGAAATATTTTAAGGATATAAAAGTAGCGAGTTCTCTCATCATTAGTGAACAGGGTGGCTATATCATTTAATTTAGTAAGATGTGCCACAACAGTTTCAGATTCATAGCCATGAAAAGGATCAGATTCAACCAAAGTAATTATATTAGGATCAATAGATAATTCATAATCCTTATCAGTAACAAAGATAGGTGAAGTAGCGAAAGCAGGACCGGGTTTCATTCTAGCATTAAGAGATTGCTGCTTCCATTTAGCTAATAACTTCTTAAGATCACTTCTATCATTGCAAGCTAAAATAGCCAGAGTAGCTTCTTTTTCCAAAACATAACCCTCAGGAATAACAGGCGATTCATATTGATTAGGGGGAGAGTCTTCATCATCACTGTCTTCAATATAATCAGTTTCAATAATTTCATTCTCTCTAACCGTAGCAAGTTGTTCATCAAGAAATTCACCAAGTGGCACAGTAGTATCAACCATAGAAGTAGTTCCATCATAAGTATCATGCATAGCAGAAGTGACATCATCAATAACATGCGACATATCAGAACGAATAGCAGAAGCAGGATTAGGTGTTGCAAGCTTACTCAAAACAGAAGGTGAATCAAGTGGAGAGCTAGATGGCAGTTCCTTACCTCCCCTTGTAGTTGAGGGATAAATCTTGGTTCTAGGATCTTTCATGTTCTTTATAATGATAAGCATATATAAATCCCAAGTGACTCAAAGAATAGAGCTATGCTCCCCGGCAACGGCGCCAGAAAATAGTCTTGATAACCCACAAGTATAGAGGATTGCAACAGTTTTCGAGGGTAGAGTATTCAACCCAAATTTATTGATTCGACACAAGGGGAGCCAAAGAATATTCTCAAGTATTAGCAGCTGAGTTGTCAATTCAACCACACCTGGAAACTTAATATCTGCAGCAAAGTGTTTAGTAGCAAAGTAATATGATAGTAGTGGTAACGGTAGCAAAAGGTAACGGTAGCAAAAGTAATGTTTTTGGTATTTTGTAGTGATGATAGCAACAACAACAGAAAAGTAAATAAGCGAAGAACAATATATGGAAAGCTCGTAGGCAATGGATCGGTGATAGAGAATTATGCCGGATGCGGTTCATCATGTGACAGTCATAACCTAGGGTGACACAGAACTAGCTCCAATTCATAAATATAATGTAGGCATGTATTCCGAATATAGTCATACGTGCTTATGGAAAAGAACTTGCATGACATCTTTTGTCCTACCCTGCCGTGGCAGCGGGGTCCTAGCGGAAACTAAGGGATATTAAGGCCTCCTTTTAATAGAGTACCGGACCAAAGCATTAACACATAGTGAATACATGAACTTCTCAAACTACGGTCATCACCAGGAGTGGTCCCGATTATTGTCACTTCGGGGTTGCCGGCTCATAACACATAGTAGGTGACTATAGACTTGCAAGATAGGATCAAGAACTCTCATATATTGATGAAAACATAATAGGTTCAGATCTTAAATCATGGCAATCGGGCCCTAGTGACAAGCATTAAGCATAGCAAAGTCATAGCAACATCAATCTTAGAACATAGTGGATACTAGGGATCAAACCCTAACAAAACTAACTTGATTACATGATAAATCTCATCCAACCCATCACCGTCCAGAAAGCCTATGATGGTATTACTCACGCACGGCGGTGAGCATCATGAAATTGGTGATGGAGGAAGGTTGATGATGACGATGGCGACGGATTCCCCTCTCTAGAGCCCCGAACGGACTCCAGATCAGCCCTCCCAAGAGGTTTTAGGGCTTGGCGGCGGCTCCATATCGTAAAACGCAATGAATCCTTCTCCCTGATTTTTTTCTCCCCGAAAGCAAATATATAAAGTTGGAGTTGAGGTCAGAGGAGCTCCAGGGGCGTGCCCCCCACCCTCGTGGCTAGGGTGTGGGCCCCCTGGTCTTCATCTTTTGCAAGGATTTTTTATTATTTCTAGAAAGACGTTCCATGAAGTTTCAGGTCATTCCGAGAATATTTGTTTCTGTACACAAATAACGCCATGGCAATTCTGCTGAAAACAACGTCAGTCCGGGTTGGTTCCATTCAAATCATGCGAGTTAGAGTCCAAAACAAGGGTAAAAGTGTTTGGAAAAGTAGATACGATGGAGACGTATCAGTCCTTGGGTTTAAATACCTAGCTGCTCCAACCAGACGTACAACTGTCACATCTGTTGGAACTGGTCTACCAAATCACTGTCTTCACCAAGCCTACTGGTTCTATTTCCTCAACCCTTCCATTTCCTCATTACTGTGTTGTGTGCTTTTTCATATCTGTTTGAAGACTTTGACTGAAGACTTTCTCAATTTCCTCAGTTCAATTTCTTCAGTCGGTTTGTCTTCATCCCGTTTTATCCTTGATAACCCACAAGTATAGGGGATCACAATAGTTTTCGAGGGTAGAGTATTCAACCCAAATTTATTGATTCGACACAAGGGGAGCCAAAGGATATTCTCAAGTATTAGCAGTTGAGTTGTCAATTCAACCACAGCTGGATAACTTAATATCTGCAGCAAAGTATTTAGCAGCAAAGTAGTATGGAAGTAACGGTAACAGTGGCAAAGGTAAAGCAACTAAGCAAAGAGAAATATGTGAAAAGCTGGTAGGCATTGGATCGGTGATGGAGAATTATGTCGGATGCGATTATTCATGTAACAGTTATAACCCAGGGTGACACAGAACTAGCTCCAATTCATCAATGTAATGTAGGCATGTATTCTGAATATAGTCATACATGCTTATGGAAAAGAACTTGCATGACATCTTTTGTCCTACCCTCCCATGGCAGCGGGGTCCTATTGGAAACTAAGGGATATTAAGTCCTCCTTTTAATAGAGTAACGGACCAAAGCATTAAAACATAGTGAATACATGAACTCCTCAAACTACGGTCATCACCGGGAGTGGTCCCGATTATTGTCACTTCGGGGTTGCCGAATCATAACACATAGTAGGTGACTATAGAATTGCAAGATAGAATCAAGAACTCACATATATTCATGAAAACATAATAGGTTCAGATCTGAAATCATGAAGCATAGCAAAGTCATAGCAACATCAACCTCAGAACATAGTGGATACTAGGGATCAAACCCTAACAAAACTAACTCGATTACAAGATAAATCTCATCCAACCCATCACCGTCCAGCAAGCCTACGATGGAATTACTCACGCACGGCGGTGAGCATCATGAAATTGGTGATGGAGGAAGGTTGATGATGACGATGGTGACATATTCCCCTCTCCGGAGCCCCAAACGGACTCCAGATTAGCCCTCCCGAGAGAGTTTAGGGCTTGGCGGCGGCTTCGTATCGTAAAACGTGATGAATCCTTCTCTTCAATTTTTTTCTCCCTGAACGTGAATATATAGAGTTGGAGTTGAGGTCAGTGGAGCACCAGGGGGCCCACGAGGCAGGGTAGACGCGCCTCCCACCCTCGTGGACAGGGTGTGGGCCCCCTGGCCTTGATTCTTTCGCCAGTATTTTTTATATATTCCAAAATAATTCTCCATTGATTTTCAGGTCATTCTGAGAACTTTTGTTTCTGCACAAAAATAACACCATGGCAATTCTGCTGAAAACAACGTCAGTCCGGGTTAGTTCCATTCAAATCATGCAAGTTAGAGTCCAAAACAAGGGCAAAAGTGTTTGGAAAAGAAGATACGACGGAGATGTATCAACTCCCCCAAGCTTAAACCTTTGCTTGTCCTCAAGCAATTCAGTTGATAAACTGAAAGTGATAAAGAAAAACTTTTACAAACTCTGTTTGCTCTTGTTGTTGTAAATATGTAAAGCCAGCATTCAAGTTTTCAGCAACGATTATGAACTAACCACATTCACAATAACCCTTAGGTCTCATGTTTACTCATATCAATGGCATAATCAACTAGCGAGCAATAATAATAAATCTCGGATGACAACACTTTCTCAAAACAGTCATAGTATGATATAACAAGATGGTATCTGACTAGCCCTTTCTGAGACCGCAAAACATAAATGCAGAGCACCTTTAAAGATCAAGGACTGACTAGACATTGTAATTCATGGTAAAAGAGATCCAATCATAGTCATACCCAATATAAACTAATAGTAATGGATGCAAATGACAACGGTGCTCTCCAGCTGGTGCTTTTTAATAAGAGGGTGATGACTCAACATGAAAGTAAATAGACAGGCCCTTCGCAGAGGGAAGCAGGGATTTGTAGAGGTGCCAGAGCTCGATTTTGAAATAGAGATAAGTAATATTTTGAGTAGTATACTTTCATTGTCAACATAACAACCGAGAGCTCTCGCTATCTTCCATGCTACACACATTATAGGTGGTTCCCAAACAGAATGGTAAAGTTTGTACTCCCCCTTCACCAACAAGCATCAATCCATGGCTTGCTCGAAACAACGAGTGCCTCCAACTAACAAGAGTCCCGGGGGAGTTTTGTTTGCAATTAATTTGATTTGATTTGCTTAGAGCATGGGATTGGGCATCCCGGTGACCAGCCATTTTCTCGTGAGTGAGGAGCGGAGTCCACTCCTCCTGAGAATAACCTGCCTAGCATGGAAGATACAGACAACCCTAGTTGATACATGAGCTATTCGAGCATACAAAGCAGAATTTCATTTGAAGTTTTAGAGTTTGGCACATACAAATTTACTTGGAACGGCAGGTAGATACCGCATATAGGAAGGTATGGTGGACTCATATGGAATAACTTTGGGTTTTAAGGAATTGGATGCACTAGCAGTATTCCCGCTTAGTACAAGTGAAGGCTAAAAAAGACTAGGAAGCGACCAACTAGAGAGCGACAACAATCATGAACATGCATTAAAATTAATCAACACTGAATGCAAGCATGAGTAGGATATAATCCACCATGAACATAAATATCATGGAGGCTATGTTGATTTTGTTTCAACTTCATGTGTGAACATGTGCCAAGTCAAATCACTCGAATCATTCAAAGGAGGATACCACCCTATCATACCATATCACAACCATTTTAATAGAATGTTGGCATGCAAGGTAAACCATTATAAACTCCTAGCTAATTAAGCATGGTATAAGCAACTATAATCTCTAATTGTCATTGCAAACATGTTTATTCATAATAGGTTGAATTAGGAACGATGAACTAATCATATTTAGAAAAACAAGAGATGTCGAGTTCATACCAGCTTTTCTCATCTCAATCAGTCCATCATATATCGTCATTATTGCCTTTCACTTGCACGACCAAACGATGTAGATAATAATAATAGTGCAAGTGCATTGGACTAAGCTGGAATCTGCAAGCATTCAATAAATAGCAGAAGACAAGGCAATATGGGCTCTTTGTTAAATCAACAATAATGCATAGAAGAGCCACTCAACATTTTCATTATGGTCTTATCCTATCGACCCCCAAAGAAAAGAAACCAAACTATTTACATGGGAAAGCTCCCAACAAGCAAAAGAAGAACAAGAAATCTTTTGGGGTTTTCTTTTAATTATTACTACTACAAGCAAGAAAAGTAAACTAGCTAAAAGCTACTACTATTTTTTTTTGCTTTTTGGTTTTTCTTAAGGTTTTTCAAACACGCAAGAAGAAAGCATAAAAATGAAAATAAACTAGCATGGATGGTACAATGAAAAAGTATGAGCACCGACAACTAAAATGAGTGTGTGAACATAAATGTAATCTCGGTGGGAAATACGTACTCCCCCAAGCTTAGGCTTTTGGCCTAAGTTGGTCTATGGCCACGACTGGCCTGGCGGATATCCGTAGTTGTTACTGGGGCCATACTGAGATGCAACCGCTATTGCATCGCGAGCTGCGGCTTGGAGACGAGCTGTCTCGGTCCTCCTCTTATACTCGTTTTCCTCCTCCCTGGTTATAATATGTCTCCCTTTTGTCTGAAAGTCAAATAAAGTAGGAGCAGGGAGAGTAACATGGACAATGTGGCGCCTGTCAAACATTAGTCGATACTGGAGAGGTTGTTCTTTCCTCTCAATAAACTGATGGCGAACCATAACCTCATAACCTAGGTAAGTAGGAGGCAATTCCGTATCATTTTCATGTATGGGTATCTCAAGAAAATTAGCCACACGGGTTGCATAAATTCCACCAAACAAGTCTCCACTTAAACCATTATTATGCAACCTTCATGCAACAATGGCCCCCAAGTTATATTGTTTATCTCCTAAAACAACACTCTTGAGAACACTAAGATCTGGAACACACATGTGGCATGCCTCATCTTTACCATTTATGCATCTACTTATAAAAAGAGCAAAATAATGTATAGCAGGAAAATGAATGCTCCCTATGGTAGCTTGTGTTATATCTCTAGATTCCCCCACAGTGACACTAGCAAGAAAATCTCTAAACTCAGATTTGCGGGGTTCACTAGCACTACCCCACTGCGGAAGTTTACAAGAAGTGTTAAAATCCTCTAAGTCCATAGTATAAGATTTACCATAAAGATCAAATAGGATAGTGTGAGAATTACGTGAAGATGAAAATTTGAACCTTCTCACAAAGGAATCAGTTAGGTAATAATACTGAAGGCACTTATCTAGCATGAAGCCCTCAAGTTCAGCATTACGCACGTATGCATCAAATTCCTCCTTAATTCCTGCTCGAACCATGAAATCTTCTGACGACCATTCACAGGGCCGCACTTGAGCTTCTCTTGGTGGTTCATGGTTCAGATCACGTACTGCGGGCCTGGGTCCTTGCTTCCTTGAAGAACCACCTTGGTACATTTTCCTAAACATATTTCTCCCTCTGAAAAATTTCTGAAATTTTTAGTAAATTCAAACAAAAGTGAACCAAACTCAACAAAATTCACAACAACTACTATAACAAGTGCCTAGAGACTATATCATGCATTAGAACTACTTAGGACCATATAAATTTTACATGCAAGCTCAAGAACAGGGTCACCTAAGCAGCAAAAATTGGCAATGAATAAAGCACTAGAATAAAAACTAATTGGACCATTGGAGGAGCCACATACCAAGGAACAATCCCCCAAAGCAGTTTTGTGAGTGGAGCTTTGAGCAAGGAGATCAAAAATGGCAGCAAGATGAGCTAGAACTCGTGCTTGAGCTGGCTGGTGATTTTTTTGGGAGGAAGAAGGAGTGTGTGGTGGCTGGAATAAGTGGAGGGGGGCCACCATGGGCCCACGAGGCAGGGAGGCGCGCCCAGGGGGTGTGGGCGTGCCCTGGACCCTCGTGGCCAGGTGCTTGCTCCCCCTGATGTGTTCTCAGTGCCAGATATTCTTAAATATTCCAGAAAAAAATCATATTTCAATTTCAGGGCATATGGAGAACTTTTATTTTTGGGGTATTTTTTATTGCACGGATAATTCAGAAAACGGATAGAAAATACTATTTTTGCTTTATTTCAACTAGATAACAGAAAGTAAAAGGAGGGTAGAGAGTTGTGCTTTATAACTTCATCCATCTCATGCTCATCAAAAGGAATCCACTAACAAGGTTGATCAGGTCTTGTTAATAAACTCATTTCGAATTGCATGAAACCGGAGAATTTTCGAATAGCACTAGGTTATCTCCACGGGGATATGCACATCCCCAATAATAAGAATATCATATTTCTTTTTGACAGTAGGAAGAGGAAATTCAAAACCTCAAAAAATAATCGTTGGAATTTTTCCAATAGAATTGATACTGTGGACTTAAGGTTGTTTCCTCGGAAATTGTACCGTATGCTCATTACCATTAACATGAAAAGTGACATTACCCTTGTTGCAATCAATAACAGCCACTGGAGTATTCAAAAAGGGTCTACCAAGGATAATCGAAATACTATCGTCCTCGGGAATATCAAGAATAACAAAGTCTGTTAAATAGTAACGTTTGCAACCACAACAGGCACATCCTCACAAATACCGACAGGTATAGCAGTTGATTTATCGGCCATTTGCAAAGATATTTCAGTAGGTGTCAACTTATTCAAATCAAGTCTATGATATAAAGAAAGAGAGGCATAACACTAACACCGGCTCCAAGATCACACAAGGCAGTTTTAACATAGCTTCTTTTAATCGAGCATGGTATAGTTGGTACTCCTGGATCTCCTAGTTTCTTAGGTATCCCACCCTTAAAAGTATAATTAGCAAGAATGGTGGAAATTTTAGCTTCCAGTTATTTTCTTTTATTTGTAACAATTTATTTCATGTACTTAGCATAAGGATTCATTTTGAGCATATCAGTCAAACGCATACGCAAAAAGATAGGTCTAATCATTTCAGCAAAGCACTCAAAATCCTCATCATCCTTTTTCTTGGATGATTTGGGAGGAAAAGGCATGGGTTTCTGAACCCATGGTTCTCTTTCCTTACCGTGCTTCCTAGCAACAAAGTCTCGCTTATCATAACGTTGATTCTTTGATTGTGGGTTATCAAGATCAACAACAGGCTCAATCTCTACATCATTATCATTACTTGGTTGAGCATCAACATGAACATCATCATTAACATTATCACTAGGTTCTTGTTCATTACCAGATTCTATTTCAGCATCAGAAATAGAAATATCATTGGGATTCTCAGGTGTGTCAACAACAGGTTCACTAGAAGTATGCAAAGTCCTATCCTTTTTCTTTTTCTTTCTCTTGGAAGGACTAGGTGCATCAATAGTTCTTTGAGAATCTTACTCAATTCTCTTAGGGTGGCCCTCAGGATACAAAGGTTCCTGTGTCATTTTACTCCCTCTAGTCATAACTCTAACAACATTATCATTTTTCTTACTATTTAATTCATTGAGCAAGTCATTTTGAGCCTTAAGTACTTGTTCTACTTGAGTGGTAACCATAGAAGCATGTTTACTAATGATTTTAAGTTCACCTTTAACTCTAGACATATAATCACTCAAGTGCTCAATCATATAAGCATTGCGTTTTAATTGCCTACCAAAATAAGCATTAAAATCTTCTTGCTTAACCATAAAATTATCAAACTCATCTAAGCACTGGCTAGCAAACTTAGTAGGAGGGATTTCAGCGTTATCATATATATAGAGAGAATTTACCTTTACTACCTATGTCAGGTTATCAAGACCATGTGTTTCTTCAATAGGTGGTAGATTAAGACCATGTATTTCTTCAATAGGAGGTAAATTCTTAACATCGTCAGCTTTTATATCCTTTTCTTTCATAGATTTATTTGCCTCTTGCATATCTTAAGGACTGAGAAATAGAATACCCCTTTTCTTCGGAGCTGGCTTAGGAGTTGGTTCAGGAAGTGTCCAATTATTTCCATTAGTCAACATATTATTCAATAGCAATTCAGCTTCATCGACAGTTCTTTCCCTGAAAACACAACTAGCACAACTATCGAGGTGGTCTCTGGAAGCATCGGTTAGTCCATTATAAAAGGCATCAAGTATTTCATTTTTCTTGAGAGGATGATCAGGCAAAGCATTAAGTAACTAGATAAGCCTCCCCCAAGCTTGTGGGAGACTCTCTTCTTCAATTTGCACAAAATTATATATTTCCCTTAAAGCAGCTTGTTTCTTATGAGCGGAGAAATATTTAGCAGAGAAGTAATAAATCATATCCTGGGAACTACGCACACAACCAGGATCAAGAGAATTAAACCCTGCCTTAGCATCACCCTTTAATGATAACGAAAATAATTTAAGGATATAGTTGTAGCGAGTTTTCTCATCATTAGTGAATATGGTGGCTATATCATTTAATTGAGTAAGATGTGCCACAACAGTTTTAGATTCATAGCCATAAAAAGGATCAGATTCAACCAAAGTAATTATCTCAGGATCGACAGAGAAATCATAATCATTATCGGTAACACAGATAGGTGAAGTAGCAAAAGCAGGGTCATATTTCATTCTAGCATTCAAAGATTTTTCTTTCAAGTTAGCTAATAATTTCTTAAGATCACTTCTATCATTGCAAGAAAGAAAATCTCTAGAAGTTTCTTCATCCATAACATAACCCTCAGGCACAACAGACAATTCATATCTAGGGGGAGAATCTTCATCATCACTTTCATCAATATTATCAGTTTCAATAATTTCATTCTCTCTAGCCCTAGCAAGTTGTTCATCAATAAATTCACCTAGTGGCACAGTATTATCAAGCGTAGAAGTAGTTTCATCATAAGTTTCATGCAAAGCAGAAGTGGCATCATCAATAACATGCGACATATCAGAATTATTAGCAGAAGCAGGTTTAGGTGTCACAAGTTTACACAAAACAGAAGGAGAATCAAATGCATAGCTAGATGGTAGTTCCTTACCTCCCCTCGTAGTTGAGGGATAAAATTTGGTTTTCTAGTCTTTCAAGTTCCTCATAGTGACTAGCAGATATAAATCCCAAGTGACTCAAAGAATAGAGCTATGCTCCCCGGAAACGGCGCCAGAAAATAGTCTTGATAACCCATAATGTCGGATCATGGGTTCCGGCAAAACCCTCAAGGTTCAAACACTGGGGTGCGCACGAAGATTTCCCCCTACCGATCTACACCCTGGCTATGCTAAGATCTCACGGGTTAGCTCGACGAACCCGCAACACAAGGGACACAAGATTTATACTGGTTCGGGCCACCATTGTGGTGCAATACCCTACTCCAGTGTGGTGGTGGTGGATTGCCTCTTGGGCTGATGATGAACAGTACAGGGGGAAGAACAGCCTCCTGAGGTCGAGGTGTTCTTGTGCTTGGTGAACTTATGTGGGTGAGGATTACTCAAGATTAGATGAGGTGCCTCCTACGGTGGTGGCTAGTCCTATTTATAGAGGCCCTGGTCCTCTCCCCAAATATTGAGCGGGAAGGGAGCCAACAACGGCCAATTTGAAAGGGGACAACTAGTACAGCTTATCCTGGCAAAAGCAGTCTTCGTCTGCAAAAGGCTCTAGTGGTGACGCTTCCTTGGGCTCCATGGTGACCTCCGTATTGCTATCCTCCTGGTCTTGGTCTTTTTGTACTGATATGGAAACCTTTGCTTGATGCCTCGGTACTCCGCGCCTGCGCTTGCCTCCTTAGCACCGAAGAGGAAACAAGGACACTGTCTGTGCTAGCGCCCGCCTGGTCTCGATCGTCATGGCTCACGTCATGCGAACCTCGCGAGGTTCGCCTTGCCTTGATCTCTCCGCCCCTCGTGAACCAACCTGGTGAGGCCGCTCCTGAGGAGGTCCTGTGTCGTCCGCCTCACGAAACTTGGCCCTTCGCAAGGGTCTTGGATGCCTTGTTGATGAAGATGGGTTGTACGGTCCTGCTCGCAGAGCCATGCCGTGGGCTGCAGGCAGGCAAGTCTGGGGACCCCCGTTCCCAGAACACTGACGATAGCCCCCGGGCCAAGGTGCGCTCGGGCTTGGCTTCGAGGCGAAGCCAAAGGTCAAGTGCGGAGCGCCGCGGGCCCCAATAGCCTACGGCCTTGGTCGACGTGTGGCGGTTGATTGGACATGGGCGTCTCCGCTTCCCCATGCTGCCTTGGAACCCGCCTGGCTATGCGGCCCCCGCAACTTACACAGTTATTATTCCATCGCCCGCGCCATACTTCCCCAATTCCTCTGCTTCCCCGAGACTCTACTCCTCCTTTCAATCTGACCTGAGCTCTTCTCACTCCATTGCCATGGCACCAAAACAAGCGGATAAGGGGAAGAAACCTCTATCTTCTGCCAGTGCACCTCCAGCCATCGAGCCCGCGGTTGGCCGATCGATGGTGCTCAACGATGAGGCTATGGGGAAGGTGCGCCCCATGCTCGCCTCCAGCTTCAATGACTGGGGAAGGACGGCGGCTTGGCCTGCGTCTCGTGCTCGTATTAACCGGGCAGCCACCGAGGTCCCAATCTTCGTCGATGCCCTTTGGGCCGGCCTGGTCCCCCCTTTCTCCGCCTTCTTCAACGCAGTGCTTGAACATTACCAGATCCATATGCTACATCTCGACCCCCAATATGCGACTCTTCTCGCCCTCTTCGCCTTTGTTTGTGAGGCCATGGTGGGCATTGCCCCTTATGTGGCTCTTCTTCGCCACTTCTTCTCTTTGCATCTGATGGATCCCTGGCAGAGCTCGGGATGCGTGAGCTTCCAGGCTGTGGCTACGACGGTAGGCGCGGGGATCAACTTCGAGCATCCTCCATCCACGAGCGAGTTTCGGACATGGTGGGTGTTTGTAGATGCCGTAGTGCTCAGCCCTCTGCTCCATTCTTCATCGGCGCCTGCCGTTCCCAACTCTGGTTGGGGCCACGAGAAGCTCATGAGCCCCTGTCTCGTCCCCGTCTGGCTCAGGCTGAAGAGGCTGAAGGACCGTGGCGTAACTGCACCTATGGTGGTGAAGGAGTTCGTCAGGCGCCGAGTCGCTCCGCTTCAGCGCCATTTTCACCCGATGTGGGCCTTGCTCAACAGTCAGGACCATATGAGACTTCATGAGTCCGGGCTCCCTCTTGAGATGCGACAAACAGTGCTCGAGGTCCTAACGGGCATCCCTTCACCGGACGACATGCCTGGGAAGAGCTATCTGCTGTACCGCTGCATGAACAAGGCAGAATTTGTGGAGCACATGCCTTCCTTTGATGAGTGGGGGCTGCGCCCGGACGGCCTGGTGGGGCCGCGCGAGAACCCCGTCAACGTGGTTCCCTTCTTCGCTGCCGGCGCTGAGCTCGTCCCGAGTGTGGATGCAGGGGGCGAGCTCCGGCGGAGGCCGGTGGTCCGAGTGCTGGGGTGCAGATGCCGCCTGGGCCTCCCAGGATGTCATCCTCGGGAGCTCATGATTCTTCCCCTAGGGCGTCGGTCACTGAGGTGGTGCAGTACGCGGCTCCTAAGGCTGAAGCTCCTGAGGCTTTGGGGGGTCGCGGTGGGGCGGTGCCCGATTGCTCTCCTCAGCTTGACGCCCCTGAAGCCGTCCTCCCGAATGCTTCTTCGGTCGCGCCCCGTGCCGGCCGCCATGTCAAGTGCTTTGGTCGGCTTTGCGTGGACTTCGAGGAGCTCTGCAAGAGGAAAGGATCCCCGAGCAACAGCGGTGGTATCTTCGGGCCGTTGAAGCAGAGGAAGTACATCACCATCGATGAGTAAGTACTGCACCTTGGTGTCTTCTCATGTGCTACTTTCCTTCCTGACGATGGTCTTGCAGGGTCCCTTCTGCCAAGGCCACTGCATCTCATGAGGAGCAGCCTCCTCTCTCTTTGGCTCCCTCCACGGACTCGAGCGCCCCAAGCCCGCACGCTGCCCCGGTGCGGGGTCGGTCGGGGAGGCACGCCCACCTCCGTGGTGCCTTGAACCCATGGTCTCGCTGCCCGTCCTTGGCGGCCTTGCTTAGAGCCCAGCGGACATGCCCAGGACCCCTCCTCTGGTCATGGACGGTGGCTGGTTGGCTTCGATCCTCAACTCCTCTTCAAGCAGCGGGCCCCAACTAGATCGGGCCCCCGCAAGGCCTGGCTGACACCTGGGTCTGCGCCAGCCCCCAGCCCCCCGCCGAGAAGGGGCACGCCACTTCAGGCCTCGCTTACAGCTCCCGTGGTGGAGGACGAGATGAGCTGTGCGCTTGAGTTTGAGCACGAGCGGAGCGTCGTTCGCCATGAGCTCTTCCAGGAGGCAATGGGCGCGATGAACCGGCTTGGCGATGAACTTGTGGATGTCAACGCGCACCTCAAGGTTGAGGGTCTTCGGCTGGCAGAGGAGCGGCATAAGCTGAAGGTGGCTATCAACCGTGGCCACCATCAGTGCAATCTTGACAATGCGAAGGCCGAGGCATCTTTTGCGGTCTCTCGTGAGGCTTGCTCCCGGGCTTTGGAGGAGGCTCGCGAGGCTGACCGCCGTCGCGAGGCTATGGAGAAGCACGCGTGGTAGCTCCAGGCCTGGAGCGCGTCCCTAGAGCAGCAGGTGGAGGCGCGCAAACCCGCCCTTGCGTTGATGAGGGGGACGCCTGATGAGGAGGAAGAGATACAGAAGCTCGAGGAAGCACTCACGTTGGAAGCTGTGGAACGCAGCCTTGAGCTGGAGCGACTAGAGATGAGGGAGCGCCAAGTTGCCCAGGCAGACGATGCCGTCAATGCGCGCGAGGCCAGAGCCCAGGAGGAGGTTGATCGCCGGGTGGCTGAGGCTCGCGCGGATCTTGAGGGTACGCATGACCTGAAGTTGAAGCTTGCGGAGACGAAGGCTGCAGGTAGGGCCGTTGCCCTTAGGCCCAGGCTTGCTGAGGCGGAGAGGCGCGAGGAGGCCACGACCGCCGCCCTGGTCATAGCGCAGGCAGAACTGGCCTCCGCCCGCGCCGAGTTGCTCTCTCTTTAGAAGCGGGTTGCCGATGCCGAGTCCGTTGCTCAGCAAAACAGGGAGGAAGTGTTGAAGAGGCGGACGCTTGAGCGCGTACATGCTCCCATGCTTCAGGACCTTCGGAACAGGGCCAACATTGCCCTGGGCCATGTCTGCGACGAGAACGCCCCCCACCCTCAAGTGAACGACTATGCCAGCCACCTTCGCTTCTTCTCCGGCGTGGTGTCGCGCTTGGAGGCTCGATCTGATAGAGCTTGCCAGCTTGGGGAAGAGAGGAGTCGCGGCCTGCTTGAGCGAGCGTTCTCCTGCGTGTTCAGCCATCTCCTGAACACCTACCCCAACTTCGACTTCGACGCCGCCATCGCACCCGTCCCCCAGGTCACCCGAGGCGACCTAGCACGGTGGGTGGAGGACAACGTGGACGTGTTGGTCCAGGCCTTCGCTTCTGAGGACGACATGGTGGTTGTTGCGGCGGATGAAGGCGGCGTAGTTGACGATGGTGATGGCGGCACCGGAGAAGGTGACGGCGACGCTAGCGGCAGCGGCAACAACACCAGTGGTGCATCCGAAGATGACCTAGGGGGTGCGGCGAGCGACATATCCGGCTGATCCCGAGTTTCCCTGCTGTTACCCTGTATGCAAGAACTCGGGTGCAGCCCCTAGAAAACTGTAAGAGCATTTTGAGAGGGGGAGCCCCTCATGTAAGAAAATCGCAGCCTTTATTCTCTTATGCCGAATTGAGTATGCATCTTCACGAAACCACAAGTCAAGAGGCGAGTTTTCCATCATGGCTTACCTTAGTCAGCGCAAGTCTTGAGCTGGATCGTCAGGCGGTGGGCTTCTGAGACTCCTGAGGAGCCCGTCGATCCGTCCGAGGGGGCCCCGTGAGAGGCAAGCACCAGTTGCGGCGTTAGCGCACGCTTGGCACACGTGTGCCTCGCCAAGCCTCGCTCGCGAGGGGCTCATGAGGGGAAGGCAACGTGCGTGAGTCCCAAATAAGGTGAGAACCGGATAGCAAGAAATCGCTCGAACGAGAAAAGGCACCCCCCATGCGCACCAATGAAAATTCAACTTCAACTCAAATCCAAATTCAGAAGGCAAGGCTACAGAAAAGGGATTCAAAGCAAATGGCCGCGTCCGACACCTAGTCTAGTCTTCTTGTCTTCAAGTCCTCTCACCAGCGCGGAGCTAAGTGCTGCCACTAGGACGTGGGAGGGAGCCCCCGAGGCCCGAGGGCGGCACTCCGGAGATTCCGGGGCGTGTACAACCCCACTCGTTATTACGGGTGAGTGTCACGGGCGGTGATCTTCATAGGTGTGAGCCTTACTTCATATCGCCAGACGAGGGCCCCGCCTTGCGCCACCCTCGACCACCATTGGGGGTGACCGGAAACTAGGAAGACACCAATGGGGCAAGAGGGACGCCAGCGGCGCCCTCGGCGACCACGGGTCCTCTACCAGGGGCAGACTTTTTAGCACCTCCCCAGCAGAGGGCCTACCTCCGGGGGACGCCTTGCTCCGTGCGGTGTGGGGAGGGATCTGGCTCCCGACCCCTCTCTTGCAGCCCCCAGTGGACTCCCCCCGGCAGAAGGGAGGTCGTCATGCTAGGGCCACCAGCCGGTGCGGTAACCTGATCTCCCTGTGACTCATGGTTAGCGTAAGCTTGCTCCTGAGGGATTAGCGGTACCCTGTAGCTATTGCTGTTGGCGTGGGCGATGTGGCTGCTAGGCGGCTCCTGTGCGTCCTCCTCCCAGCCTTCCTCGAAGAACGAACCGGGTCGTCCTCCGGTGTGTACTCCTGGTCCATCATGCGAGGCACGCAGGCTTCCGGGGTCGCCACCCCGAAATCCTCGCCGATATGCCCCACACTCCACGTCACCCGGCCCAGCGCGCCGCCCTGGGGATGATAGGGCGGCACGCCACCGGGGCCGTGAACGGCGCTCGTACCCACGCTCGTCGGAGGTGGTGCGGGTGTGATCATGCGCCCTGCACCGCTGGTTGCGCCTGCGTCGATGAAGCCTCCTGGTTCGCCCGAGGGGGGGGGGGACGGGCACGACGCGGCCCGCCATGTGACCCGGTTGCGGCCGGGGTCAGAAGCATGGAGCAGAAGGGTGCTGCCCCGGTGACCGCGGCGTCTAGTAGCTCGGCGACATGCTCCAGCAGTGCGTCTCTGCCGCTCTCCATCAGTCGGCATCGCAGCAGCTCCCGCGCCACCATGAGCGCGGCCCTCATGTTTGCTTGCTCCCGTCGGGTGTGTGGCGCCATGGCCGCGGCGTGGCTCGAGGCCCTTGCGGCCGCTCGTGCCTGTCGAGGAGTAAGGACGGACGGCGCGTGGCCATGCCGCTCGTGCCCCGCAGTGCCTAGTGGTGCGCGAGCTGCCTGGGGCATGGGGTTGGGGTCTTCTTGGGCAGGCGGTGCCGCCCGGGCCGACCAAGATGCCCAGCGGTCGACGCCGGTCCTCCAGTCGCTGACCATCAGAGCCGTGGAGTGTCGGCGAGTCTCTGGTGGAAGGAAGACTCCGGCGCACCCCTACTTGGCGCACCAAATGTCGGATCACGGGTTCCGGCAAAACCCTCAAGGTTCGAACACTGGGGTGCGCACGAAGATTTCCCCTACCTATCTACGCCCTGGCTATGATAAGATCTCACAGGTTAGCTCGACGAACCCGCAACACAAGGGACACAAGATTTATATTGGTTCAGGCCACCGTTGTGGTGTAATACCCTACTCCAGTGTGGTGGTGGTGGATTGCCTCTTGGGCTGATGATTAATAGTACAGGGGGAAGAACAGCCTCCTGAGGTCGAGGTGTTCTTGTGCTTGGTGAACTTGTGTGGGTGAGGATTACTCAAGATCAGATGAGTTGCCTCCTACGGTGGTGGCTAGTCCTATTTATAGAGGCCCTGGTCCTGTCCCCAAATATTGAGCAGGAAGGGAGCCAACAACGACCAATTTGAAAGGGGACAACAAGTATAGCTTCTCCTGACAAAAGCAGTCTTCGTCTGCAAAAGGCTCTGGTGGTGACGCTTCCTTGGGCTCCATGGTGACCTCCATCTTGATGTCCTCCTGGTCTTGGTCTTGTTGCACTGATATGGAAACCTTTGCTTGATGCCTCGGTACTCCGCGCCTGTGCTTGCCTCCTTAGCGCCGAAGAGGAAACAAGGACACTGTCTGTGCTGGCGCCCGCCTGGTCTCGATCGTCATGGCTCACGTCATGCGAACCTCACGAGGTTCGCCTTGCCTTGATCTCTCCGCCCCTCGTGAACCAACCTGGTGAGGCCGCTCCAGAGGAGGTCCTGTGTCGTCCGCCTCATGAGGCTTGGCCCCTCGCGAGGGTCTTGGATGCCTTATTGATGAAGATGGGCCGTACGGGCCTGCCCGCAGAGCCACACTGTGGGCCGCAGGCAGGAAAGTCTGGGGACCCCTATTCCTAGAACGCCAACACACAAGTATAGGGGATCACAACAGTTTTTGAGGGTAGGGTATTCAACCCAAATTTATTGATTCGACACAAGGGGAGCCAAAGAATATTCTCAAGTATTAGTAGTTGAGTTGTCAATTCAACCACACCTGGATAACTTAATATCGGCATCAAAGTATTTAGTAGCAAAGTAGTATGGAACTAACCATAACAGTGGCAAAGGTAAAGCAACTAAGCAAAGAGCAATATGTGAAAAGCTCGTAGGCATTGGATCGGTGATGGAGAATTATGTCGGATGCGATTATTCATGTAACAGTTATAATCCAGGGTGGCACAGAACTAGCTCCAATTCATCAATGTAATGTAGGCATGTATTCCGAATATAGTCATACGTGCTTATGGAAAAGAACTTGCATGACATCTTTTGTCCTACCCTCCCATGGCAGCGGGGTCCTACTGGAAACTAAGGGATATTAAGGCCTCCTTTTAATAGAGTAACGGACCAAAGCATTAAAACATAGTGAATACATGAACTCCTCAAACTACGGTAATCACCTGGAGTGGTCCCGATTATTGTCACTTCGGGGTTGACGGATCATAACACATAGTAGGTGACTATAGACTTGCAAGATAGGATCAAGAACTAACATATATTCATGAAAACATAATAGGTTCAGATCTGAAATCATGGCACTCGGGCCCTAGTGACAAGAATTAAGCATAGCAAAGTCATAGCAACATCAATCTCAGAACATAGTGGATACTAGGGATCAAACCGTAACAAAACTAACTCGATTACATGATAAATCTCATCCAACCCATCACCGTCCAGCAAGCCTAGCTACGATGGAATTACTAACGCACTGCGGTGAGCATCATGAAATTGGTGATGGAGGAAGGTTGATGATGACAATGGCGATGGGTTCCCCTCTCCGGAGCCCCGAACGGACTCCAGATCAGCCCTCCCAAGAGAGTTTAGGGCTTGGCGGTGGCTCCATATCATAAAATGTGATGAATCCTTCTCTCTGTTTTTTTCTCCCCGAACGTGAATATATAGAGTTGGAGTTGAGGTCGGTGGAGCACCAGGGGGCCCACGAGGCAGGGGGTGCGCCCAGGGGTAGGCGCGCCTCCCACCCTCGTGGACAGGGTGTGGGCCCCCTGGCCTTGATTCTTTCGCCAGTATTTTTTATATATTCCAAAATAATTCTCCGTTGATTTTCAGGTCATTCTGAGAACTTTTGTTTCTGCACAAAAATAACACCATGGAAATTTTGCTGAAAACAATGTTAGTCCGAGTTAGTTCCATTCAAATCATGCAAGTTAGAGTCCAAAACAAGGGCAAAAGTGTTTGGAAAAGTAGATACAACGCAAACTTATCAATCCTGTGCTTACGCTTTCTGTACTCTGAGTTTGTTTTCATTTCATCATGATGTCCATGCTTATGTTATGTCATGTCTGCATCTCAGTACTTATTCCGCTGCAAGTAGTTCTTCGCTTAGGAATTTCCTCACCCTGAAATTCCTCAATGAAAAATTCATAAAAATCGCCTATTCACCCCCCTCTAGTCGACTTAACGCACTTTCAGCAGTATCTTTTATGGTCATGAACCCTTGATGAGTGGTCTATTTTTACTAAATCACGATAGTAGTAATACACATATTCATAGTATTGAAGCCAAAAGATATAAGTTCAATAATGATGGTGCAACTTATTTGTGGCACTGTCGTTTAGGTCATATTGGTGTAAAGAGCATGAGGAAACTCCATGCTGATGGGATTTTGGAATCACTTGATTATTAATCACTTGATGCTTGCAAACCATGCCTCATGGGCAAGATGACTAAGGCTCCGTTCTCCGGAACTATGGAGCGAGCAACAGATTTGTTGGAAATAATACATACTGATGTATGCGGTCCAATGAGTGTTGATGCTCGCGGTGGGTGTCGTTATTTTTTGACCTTCACAGATGATTTGAGCAGATATGCGTATATCTACTTAATGAAACATAAGTCTGAAACATTTGAAAAGTTCAAAGAATTTCAGAGTGAAGTGGAAAATCATCGTAACAAGAAAATAAAGTTTCTACGATCTGGTCGTGGAGGTGAATATTTGTGTTACGAGTTTGGTCTTCATTTGAAACAATGCAGAATAGTTTCGCAACTCATGCCACCCGGAACACCATAGCGTAATGGTGTGTCCAAACGTCGTAACCGCACTTTATTAGATATGGTGCAATCTATGATGTCTCTTACTGATTTACCGCTATCGTTTTGGGGTTATGCTTTAGAGACGGCTGCATTCACGTTAAATAGGGCACCATCTAAATCCGTTGAGACGACACCATATGAACTGTGGTTTGGCAAGAAACCCAAGTTGTCATTTCTTAAAGTTTGGGGCTGCGATGCTTATGTGAAAAAGCTTTGACCTGATAAGCTCGAACCCAAATCGGAGAAATGTGTCTTCATAGGACACCCAAAGGAAACTGTTGGGTACACCTTCTATCACAGATCTGAAGGCTAGATATTCGTTGCTAAGAATGGATCCTTTCTAGAGAAGGAGTTTCTCTCGAAAGAAGTGAGTGGGAGGAAAGTAGAACTTGATGAGGTAACTGTACCTCTTCCCATATTGGAAAGTAGTTCATCACAGAAATCAGTTCTAGTGATTCCTACACCAATTAGTGAGGAAGCTAATGATGATGATCATGAAACTTCTGATCAAGTTACTACCAAACCTTGTAGGTCAACCAGAGTAAGATCCGCACCAGAGTGGTACGGTAATCCTGTTCTGGAGGTCATGTTACTTGACCACGATGAACCTACGAACTATGAGGAAGCCATGATGAGCCTAGATTCCGAGAAATGGCTTGAGGCCATGAAATCTGAGATGGGATCCATGTATGAGAACAAAGTATAGACTTTGGTTGACTTGCCCGATGGTTGGGAAGCCATAGAGAATAAATGGATCTTCAAGAAGAAGAATGACGCTGACGGTAATGTTACTGTCTACAAAGCTCGACTTGTTGTGAAAGGTTTTCGACAAGTTCAAGGAGTTGACTACGATGAGACCTTCTCACCCGTAGCGATGCTTAAGTCCGTCCGAATCATGTTAGCAATAGCCGCATTTTATGACTATGAAATTTGGCAAACGGATGTCAAAACTGCATTCCTGAATGGATTTCTGGAAGAAGAGTTGTATATGATGCAACCAAAAGGTTTTGTCGATCCAAAGGATGCTAACAAAGTGTGCAAGCTCTAGCGATCCATTTATGGACTGGTGCAAGCATCTCGGAGTAGGAATAAACGTTTTAATAGTGTGATCAAAGCATATGGTTTTATACAGATTTTTGGAGAAGCCTGTATTTACAAGAAAGTGAGTGGGAGCTCTGTAGCATTTCTAATATTATACGTGGATGACATATTATTGATTGGAAATTATATAAAATTTCTGGATAGCATAAAAGGATACTTGGATAAGAGTTTTTCAATGAAAGACCTCGGTGAAGCTGCTTATATATTGGGCATCAAGATCTATAGAGATAGATCAAGACGCTTAATTGGACTTTCACAAAGCACATACCTTGATAAAGTTTTGAAGAAGTTCAAAATGGATCAAGCAAAGAAAGATTTCTTGCTTGTGTTACAAGGTGTGAAGTTGAGCAGACTCAATACCCGACCACTTCAGAAGATAGAGAGAAAACGAAAGGCATTCCCTATGCATCAGCCATAGGTTCTATCATGTATGCAATGATGTGTACCAGACCTGATGTGTGACTTGCTATTAGTTTAGCAGGGAGGTACCAAAGTAATCCAGGAGTGGATCGCTGGACAGCGGTTAAGAACATCCTGAAATACCTGAAAAGTACTAAGGATATGTTTCTCGTTTATGGAGGTGACAAAGAGCTCGTCGTAAATGGTTACGTTGATGCAAGCTTTGACACTGATCCGAATGACTGTAAGTCACAAATCGGATACGTGTTTATATTGAATGGTGGAGCTATCAATTGGTGCAGTTCTAAACAGAGCATCGTGGCAAGATCTACGTGTGAAGCGGAGTACATAGCTGCTTCAAAAGCAGCAAATGAAGGAGTCTGGATGAAGGAGTTCATATTCGATCTAGGTGCCATACCTAGTGCATCGGGTCCAATGAAAATCTTTTCTGACAATACTGGTGCAATTGCCTCGGCAAAGGAATCTAGATTTCACAAGAGAATCAAGCACATCAAGAGACGCTTCAATTCCACCCGCGATCAAGTCAAGGAGGGAGACATAGAGATTTGCAAAATACATACAGATCTGAATGTTGCAGACCCATTGACTAAGGTTCTCTCACGAGCAAAACATGATCAACACCAAGACTCCATGGGTGTTAGAATCATTACTGTGTAATCTACATTATTGACTCTACTACAAGTGGGAGATTGAATAAAATATGCCCTAGAGGCAATAATAAAATTGTTATTTATATTTCCTTATATCATGATAAATGTTTATTATTCATGCTAGAATTGTATTAACCGGAAACTTAGTACATGTGTGAATATATAGACAAATAGAGTGTCACTAGTATGCATCTACTTTACTAGCTCGTTAATCAAAGATGGTTAAGTTTCCTAGACATAAACATGAGTTGTTATTTGATAAACGGGATCACATCATTAGAGAATGATGTGATTGGCATGACCCATCCGTTAGCTTAGCACTGTGATCGTTTAGTTTATTGCCATTGCTCTCTTCATGACTTATACATGTTCCTATGACTATGAGATTATGCAACTCCTGAATACCGGAGGAACACTTAGTGTGCTATCAGACATCACAATGTAACTGGGTGATTATAAAGACGCTCTACAGGTGTCTCCGATGGTGTTTGTTGAGTTGGCATAGATCGAGATTAGGATTTGTCACTCCGATTGTCGGAGAGGTATCTCTGGGCCCTCTCGGTAATGCACATCACCATAAGCCTTGCAAGCAATGTAACTAATGAGTTGGTTACAGGATGATGCATTACGGAATGAGTAAAGAGACTTGCTGGTAACGAGATTGAACTAGGTATAGTGATACCGACGATCGAATCTCGAGCAAGTAACATACCGATGACAAAGGGAACAACATATGTTGTTATGCGATTTGTCCGATAAATATCTTCATAGAATATGTAGGAGCCAATGTGAGCATCCAGGTTCCGCCATTGGTTATTGACCGGAGAGGTGTCTTGGTCATATCTACATAGTTCTCGAAATCGTAGGGTCTGCACGCTAAATGTTCGACGACGATCGGTATTATGAGTTTATGAGTTTTGATGTACCGAAGGTAGTTCGAAGTCCTGGATGAGATCACGGACATGATGAGGAGTCTTGAAATGTTCAAGACATAAAGATTGATATATTGGGAAACTATATTCGGACACCAAAAAAGTTCTGAGGTGTATTGGGTATTTTCTGGAGTACCGGGGGGTTACCGGAACCCCCCGGGGGGTTAATGGGCCTTCATGGGCCCTAGTGGAAGAGAGGAGGCAGCAGCGAGGGAGGCACACCTCCCCATGCCCAAACCAATTGGACTAGGGGTTGGGGGGGCGGCCCCCCTTTCCTTTCTCTCCTCCTCCTCTTTCCCCCTTCTCCTTGTAGAAGTAGGAAAGGGGGGGGTATAATCCTACTAGGAGTAGGACCCCTCCCTTGGGCGCGCCTCCTCTTGGCCGGCCTCCTCCTCCCTCCCCCCTTTATATACGTGGGAGGGGGGCACCCCAAAGGTACACCAAAGTTTCTCTTAGCCGTGTGCGGTGCCCCCCTCCACAGAAACACACCTCGGTCATATCGTTGCAGTGCTTAGGCGAAGCCCTACGTTGGTAACTTCATCATCACCGTCACCACACCGTCGTGCTAACAAAACTCTCCCTCGGCCTCAGCTAGATCAAGAGTTCGAGGGACGTCACCGAGCTGTACGTGTGCAGATTGCGGAGGTGCCGTCCGTTCGGTACTTGATCGGTTGGATCGCGAAGACATTCGTCTACATCAACCACCTTACTTAACGCTTCCGCTTTCGGTCCACGAGGGTACGTGGACACACTCTCCCCGCTCGTTGCTATGCTTCTCCTAGATAGATCTTGCGTGATCATAGGATTTTTTTTGAAATACTATGTTCCCCAACAATAAGGAGTGGCAAGAGCATAAGCTTGGGGATGCCCGAGGCACCCCAAGGTAATATTCAAGGACTCCCAAGCAACTAAGCTTGGGAATGCCCCGGAAGGCATCCCCTCTTTCTTCTAACAACCATCGATAATTTTACTTGGAGCTATATTTTTATTCGTCACATGATATGGTTAAATCTTAGAGCGTCGTGTGCTACGGCTTTGGTCTTGTATCACTGTATTTACTCATACAAACTTATTTTAAATTGAACGATCCAATGGAAACTCCAATGGCACAACAGGTATGTTTACGCATGTTTCTCTAACAGGTTTGATCTTATAAATAGCTCTGTTGATTTCAATTTCAATTGTGTATACAGTTGACTTCTCATATCATGCACATTACTAGCATCACAACAGGGCCAATAGTGTTGTTGTACATGTAGACCTATGGTACCCATCTGGAATCTTGTTGTGCCGTGTAGTTTCCCACGTTTTGTATTCTTTCAGTTCTGCTTTCTCTTGAACTGATATGATTTGAACCGTGTCTCTATTTTGATTTGGCAAGACAATGCAGTGACCATAGGACATAGACATATATTTGTTTGATGCTTTTATAATGTACTATGTACTTGGCAATAGAAGACTTGGTAGTTTAATCTCGTCCACCTTACTAATGAACCGGTTCATCGAAATGAGTTTCATATACTAGTACATGCTAAACCTGTTTATGTGTCTACTTGCTTCTTCTTTTAGAATGTTGAAGGAATATTAGGGAAGAGTGCCTTATTAAGCAATGGTAACGGAAGTAATGCAGATAAGGTTCCGGATAGTGAGACATCCTTGTTGGTCTCTAACAAAGCTGAGAAAACAGCTAAGGAAAACTATCTTGAAGAGAGTGAGACAACCCCAAAGTCCTGTCTTGGTTTACTGTTTGAGTTACTGGCCACTACCGCTTGCACAAGCTATTCAAACTCACTGTCTGAATCAGTTCGGTTTCTTGAGTCTCAACTACAAGCTAAAAGACATCGATCAGTTGTGCTGCAACAAGAAGCGGAAGGACCGCGGAAGTCCCTGGAGCATTCAGATGCATACTTTCTGGTGCAATAATGACCCACAAGTATAGGGGGTTAATTGTAGCTCTTTTTGATAAGTAAGAGTGTCGAACCCAACGAGGAGCAGAAGGAAATGACAAGTAGTTTTCAGTAAGGTAATGTTTGCAAGTGCTGAAATTGTAAGTAGCGGAGTAGTTTGAGAGCAAGATAATTTGTAACGGGCAAGTAACGATAGTAGTAACAAATATGTAGCAAGGTAGCCCAATCCTTTTGAGGGAAAGGACATGCCAAAACAGTCACTTATGATAAGAAAAGCGTTCTTGAGGGTACACGAGAATTTCATCTAGTCACTTTCATCATGTTGGTTCGATTTGTGTTCCCTACTTTGATAATTTGATATGTGGGTCGACCAGTGCTTAGGTTCTGTTCTTACTTGAACAAACCTCCTACCTATGATTAACCCTCCCGCAAGCATCCGCAACTACAAGAAAACTATTAAGAATAAATTCTAACCATAGCATTAAACTTTTGGATCCAACTAGCCCGTTACGGAATAGCGCATAAACTGGGGTTTAAGCTAAAGGAAATATGCCCTAGAGGCAATAATAATGTTATTATTTTATTTCCTTATATCATGATAAATGTTTATTATTCATGCTAGAATTGTATTATCCGGAAACATAATACTTGTGTGAATACATAGACAAACTAAACGTCACTAGTATGCCTCTACTTGACTAGCTCGTTAATCAAAGATGGTTATGTTTCCTAACCATAGACATGTGTTGTCATTTGATTAACGGGATCACATTATTAGGAGAATAATGTGATTGACATGACCCATTCCATTAGCTTAGCACCTGATTGTTTAGTATGTTGCTATTGCTTTCTTCATGACTTATACATGTTCCTATGACTATGAGATTATGCAACTCCCGTTTGCCGGAGGAACACTTTGTGTGCTACCAAACGTCACAACGTAACTGGGTGATTATAAAGGAGCTCTACAGGTGTCTCCAAAGGTACATGTTGGGTTGGCGTATTTCGAGATTAGGATTTGTCACTCCGATTGTCGGAGAGGTATCTCTGGGCCCTCTCGATAATGCACATCACATAAGCCTTGCAAGCATTGCAACTAATGAGTTAGTTGCGAGATGATGTATTACGAAACGAGTAAAGAGACTTGCCGGTAACGAGATTGAACTAGGTATTGAGATACCGATGATCGAATCTCGGGCAAGTAACATACCGATGACAAAGGGAACAACGTATGTTGTTATGCGGTCTGACCGATAAAGATCTTCGTAGAATATGTGGGAGCCAATATGAGCATCCAGGTTCCACTATTGGTTATTGATCGGCGGCGTGTCTCGGTCATGTCTACATTGTTCTCGAACCCATAGGGTCCGCATGCTTAAAGTTTCGATGACAGTTATATTATGAGTTTATGAGTTTTGATGTATCGAAGTTAGTTCGGAGTCCTGGATGTGATCACGGACATGACGAGGAGTCTCGAACTGGTCGAGACACAAAGATTGATATATTGGAAGCCTATGTTTGGACATCGGAAGTGTTCCGGGTGAAATCGACATTGTACCGGAGTACTGGGAGGTTACCGGAACCCCCCGGTAACCTGATGGGCCTTAATGGGCCTAGTGGAGGAAGAGGAGAGGAGGCCTAGAGGCTGCCGCGCGCCCCTCCCCCCTAAGTCCGAATTGTACAGGGAGGGGGGCGGCGCCCCCCTTTCCTTTCTTCCCTCTCCTCCTCCCCCCAAGTCCTAATCCAACTAGGGAAAAGGGAGGGGAGTCCTACTCCCGGTAGGAGTAGGACTCCTCCTGCGCGCCTCCTCCTAGGGCCGGCCACACCCCCCCTTGGCTCCTTTATATACGGGGGCAGGGGGCACCCCTAGACACACAAGTTGATCTCTAAGATCGTTCTCTTAACCGTGTGCGGTGCCCCCTTCCACCATAGTCCTCGATAATATTGTAGTGGTGCTTAGGCGAAGCCCTGCGACAGTTGAACATCAAGATCTTCACCGCGCCGTCGTGCTGACGGAACTCTTCCCCGACACTTTGCTGGATCGGAGTCCGGGGATCTTCATCGAGCTGAACGTGTGCTAGAACTCGGAGGTGCCATAGTTTCGGTGCTTGATCGGTCGGGCCGTGAAGACGTACGACTACATCAACCGCGTTGTCATAACGCTTCCTCTGTCGGTCTACAAGGGTACGTAGATCACACTCTCCCCTCTCGTTGTTGTGCATCACCATGATCTTGCGTGTGCATAGGATTTTTTTTGAAATTACTACGTTCCCCAACAGTGGCATCCGAGCCTAGGTTTTATGCGTTGATGTTATATGCACGAGTAGAACACAAGTGAGTTGTGGGCGATATAAGTCATACTGCTTACCAGCATGTCATACTTTGGTTCGGCGGTATTGTTGGACGAAGCGGCCCGGACCGACATTACGCGTACGCTTACACGAGACCGGTTCTCCCGACGTGCTCTGCACAAAGGTGGCTAGCGGGTGTCAGTTTCTCCAACTTTAGTTGAACCAAGTGTGGCTACGCCCGGTCCTTGCGAAGGTTAAAACAGCACCAACTTGACAAACTATCGTTGTGGTTTTGATGCGTAGGTAAGAACGGTTCTTGCTAAGCCCGTAGCAGCCATGTAAAACTTGCAACAACAAAGTAGAGGACGTCTAACTTGTTTTTGCAGGGTATGTTGTGATGTGATATGGTCAAGACATGATGCTAAATTTTATTGTATGAGATGATCATGTTTTGTAACTGAGTTATCGGCAACTGGCAGGAGCCATATGGTTGTCGCTTTATTGTATGCAATGCAATTGCGCTGTAATGCTTTACTTTATCACTAAGCGGTAGCGATAGTCGTGGAAGCATAAGATTGACGAGACGACAACAATGCTACGATGATGATCAAGGTGTCGCGCCGGTGACGATGGTGATCATGACGGTGCTTCGAAGATGGGGATCACAAGCACAAGATGATGATGGCCATATCATATCACTTATATTGATTACATGTGATGTTTATCTTTTATATCTTATCTTGCTTTGATTGACTGTTGCGAAAGTTCTTCGTGCTGAGACACCACGTGATGATCGGGTGTGATAGGCTCTACGTTCAAATACAACGGGTGCAAAATAGTTGCACACGCGGAATACTCAGGTTATACTTGACGAGCCAAGCATATACAGATATGGCCTCGGAACATGGAGACCAAAAGGTCAAGCGTGAATCATATAGTAGATATGATCAACATAGTGATGTTCACCAATGAAACTACTCCATCTCACGTGATGATCGGACATGGTTTAGTTGATTTGGATCATGTGATCACTTAGAGGATTAGAGGGATGTCTATCTAAGTGGGAGTTCTTTAGTAATATGATTAATTGAACTTTAATTTATCATGAATTTAGTACCTGATAGTATCTTGCTTGTTTATGTTTGATTGTAGATGGATGGCCCGTGCTGTTGTTCTGTTGAATTTTAATGCGTTCCTTGAGAAAGCAAAGTTGAAAGATGATGGTAGCAATTACACGGACTGGGTCCATAACTTGAGGGTTATCCTCATTGCTACATAGAAGAATTACGTCCTGGAAGCACCGCTGGGTGCTAGGCCTGCTGCTGGAGCAACACCAGATGTTATGAACGTCTGGCAGAGCAAAGCTGATGACTACTTGATAGTTCAGTGTGCCATGCTTTATGGCTTAGAATCGGGACTTCAACGACGTTTTGAACGTCATGGAGCATATGAGATGTTCCGGGAGTTGAAGTTAATATTTCAAGAAAATGCCCGGATTGAGAGATATGAAGTCTCCAATAAGTTCTATAGATGCAAGATGGAGGAGAACAGTTCTGTCAGTGAGCATATACTCAAAATGTCTAGGTATAATAATCACTTGATTCAATTGGGAGTTAATCTTTCAGATGATTGCGTCATTGACATAATTCTCCAATCACTGCCACCTAGCTACAAGAGCTTCGTGATGAACTATAATATGCAAGGGATGAATAAGACTATTCCCGAGCTCTTCGCAATGCTGAAAGCTGCGGAGGTAGAAATCAAGAAGGAGCATCAAGTGTTGATGGTAAACAAGACCACTAGTTTCAAGAAAAAGGGCAAAGGAAAGAAGAAGGGGAACTTCAAAAAGAACAACAAGCAAGTTGCTGCTCAAGAGAAGAAACCCAAATCTGGACCTAAACTTGAAACTGAGTGCTTCTACTGCAAGTAGACTGGTCACTGGAAGCGGAACTGCCCCAAGTATTGGGCGGATAAGAAGGATGGCAAGCTGAACAAAGGTATATACGATATACATATTATTGATGTGTACCTTACTAATGCTCGCAGTAGCACCTGGGTATTTGATACTGGTTCTGTTGCTAACATTTGCAACTCGAAACAGGGACTACGGATTAAGCGAAGATTGGCTAAGGATGAGGAGACAATGCGCGTGGGAAATGGTTCCAAAGTCGATGTGATCGCGGTCGGCACGCTACCTCTACATCTACCTTCGGGGTTAGTATTAGACCTAAATAATTGTTATTTGGTGCCAGCGTTGAGCATGAACATTATATCTGGATCTTGTTTGATGCGAGACGGTTATTCATTTAAATCAGAGAATAATGGTTGTTCTATTTATATGAGTAAAATCTTTTATGGTCATGCACCCATGAAGAATGGTCTATTCTTATTAAATCTTGATAGTAGTGACACACATATTCATAATGTTGAAGCCAAAAGATGCAGAGTTGATAATGATAGTGCAACTTATTTGTGGCACTGCCATTTAGGTCATATCGGTGTAAAGCGCATGAAGAAACTCCATACTGATGGACTTTTGGAACCACTTGATTATGAATCACTTGGTACTTGCGAACCGTGCCTTATGGGTAAGATGACAAAAACACCGTTCTCCGGTACTATGGAGAGAGCAACAGATTTGTTGGAAATCATACATACAGATGTATGTGGTCCGATGAATGTTGAGGCTCGTGGCGGATATCATTATTTTCTCACCTTCACAGATGACTTAAGCATATATGGGTATATCTACTTAATGAAACATAAGTCTGAAACATTTGAAAAGTTCAAAGAATTTCAGAGTTAAGTTGCAAAATCATCGTAACAAGAAAATAAAATTCCTACGATCTGATCATGGAGGAGAATATTTGAGTTACGAGTTTGGTGTACATTTGAAAAAATGCGGAATAGTTTCACAACTCACGCCACCCGGAACACCACAGTGTAATGGTGTGTCCGAACATCGTAATCGTACTTTACTAGACATGGTGCGATCTATGATGTCTCTTACTGATTTACCGCTATCGTTTTGGGGTTATGCTTTAGAGACGGTCGCATTCACGTTAAATAGGGCACCATCAAAATCCGTTGAGACGACACCTTATGAACTGTGGTTTGGCAAGAAACCAAAGTTGTCGTTTCTGAAAGTTTGGCGCTGCGATGCTTATGTGAAAAAGCTTCAACCTGATAAGCTCGAACCCAAATCGGAGAAATGTGTCTTCATAGGATATCCAAAGGAAACTAATGGATACACCTTCTATCACAGATCCGAAGGCAAGACTATTGTTGCTAAATTCGGAAACTTTCTAGAGAAGGAGTTTCTCTCGAAAGAAGTGAGTGGGAGGAAAGTAGAACTTGATGAGGTAACTGTACCTGCTCCCTTATTGGAAAGTAGTAAATCATAGAAACCATTTTCTGTGACACCTACACCAATTAGTGAGGAAGCTAATGATGATGATCATGAAACTTCAGAACAAGATAGTACTGAACCTCGTAGATCAACCAGAGTAAGATCCGCACCAGAGTGGTACGGTAATCCTGTTCTGGAAGTCATGCTACTAGATCATGATGAACCTACGAACTATGAAGAAGCGATGGTGAGCCCAGATTCCGCAAAATGGCTTGAAACCATGAAATCTGAGATGGGATCCATGTATGAGAACAAAGTATGGACTTTGGTTGACTTGCCCAATGATCGGCAAGCAATAGAAAATAAATGGATCTTCAAGAAGAAGACTGACGCTGACGGTAATGTTACTGTCTACAAAGCTCGACTTGTCGCAAAAGGTTTTCGACAAGTTCAAGGGATTTACTACGATGAGACCTTATCACCCGTAGCGATGCTTAAGTCTGTCCGAATCATGTTAGCAATTGCTGCATTTTATGATTATGAAATATGGTAGATGGATGTCAAAACTGCATTCCTGAATGGATTTCTGGAAGAGGAGTTGTATATGATGCAGCCGGAAGGTTTTGTCGATCCAAAGGGAGCTAACAAAGTGTGCAAGCTCCAGCGATCCATTTATGGACTGGTGCAAGCCTCTCGGAGTTGGAATAAACGCTTTGATAGTGTAATCAAAGCATTTGGTTTTGTACAGACTTTTGGAGAAGCATGTATTTACAAGAAAGTGAGTGGGAGCTCTGTAGCATTTTTGATATTATATGTAGATGACATATTACTAATCGCAAATGATATAGAATTTCTGGATAGCATAAAGGGATACTTGAATAAAAGTTTTTCAATGAAAGACCTCGGTGAAGCTGCTTACATATTGGGCATTAAGATTTATAGAGATAGATCAAGACGCTTAATTGGACTTTCACAAAGCACATACCTTGACAAAGTTTTGAAGAAGTTCAAAATGGATCAAGCAAAGAAAGGATTATTACCTGTGTTACAAGGTGTGAAGTTGAGTAAGACTCAATGCCCGACCACTGCAGAAGATAGAGAGAGAATGAAAGATGTTCCCTATGCTTCAGCCATAGGTTGTATCATGTATGCAATGCTGTGTACCAGACCTGATGTGTGTCTTGCTATAAGTCTAGCAGGGAGGTACCAAAGTAATCCAGGAGTGGATCACTGGACAGCGGTCAAGAACATCCTGAAATACCTGAAAAGGACTAAGGATATGTTTCTCGTATATGGAGGTGACAAAGAACTCATCGTAAATGGTTACGTTGATGCAAGCTTTGACACTGATCCGGACAATTCTAAATCGCAAACCGGATACGTGTTTACATTAAACAGTGGAGATGTCAGTTGGTGCAGTTCTAAACAAAGCGTTGTGGCGGGATCTACATGTGAAGCAGAGTACATAGCTGCTTCGGAAGAAGTAAACGAAGGAGTCTGGATGAAGGAGTTCATATCCAATCTAGGTGCCATACCTAGTGCATCGGGTCCAATGAAAATCTTTTGTGACAATACTGGTGCAATTGCCTTGGCAAAGGAATCCAGATTTCACAAGAGAACCAAGCACATCAAGAGACGCTTCAATTCCATCCAGGATCTAGTCCAGGTGAGAGATATAGAGATTTGCAAGATACATACGGATCTGAATGTTGCAGACCCGTTGACTAAGCCTCTTCCACGAGCAAAACATGATCAGCACCAAAGCTCCATGGGTGTTAGAATCATTACTGTGTAATCTAGATTATTGACTCTAGTGCAAGTGGGAGACTGAAGGAAATATGCCCTAGAGGCAATAATAATGTTATTATTTTATTTCCTTATATCATGATAAATGTTTATTATTCATGCTAGAATTGTATTATCCGGAAACATAATACTTGTGTGAATACATAGACAAACTAAACGTCACTAGTATGCCTCTACTTGACTAGCTCGTTAATCAAAGATGGTTATGTTTCCTAACCATAGACATGTGTTGTAATTTGATTAACGGGATCACATTATTAGGAGAATAATGTGATTGACATGACCCATTCCATTAGCTTAGCACCCGATCGTTTAGTATGTTGCTATTGCTTTCTTCATGACTTATACATGTTCCTATGACTATGAGATTATGCAACTCCCGTTTGTCGGAGGAACACTTTGTGTGCTACCAAACGTCACAACGTAACTGGGTGATTATAAAGGAGCTCTACAGGTGTCTCCAAAGGTACATGTTGGGTTGGCGTATTTCGAGATTAGGATTTGTCACTCCGATTGTCGGAGAGGTATCTCTGGGCCCTCTCGATAATGCACATCACATAAGCCTTGCAAGCATTGCAACTAATGAGTTAGTTGCGAGATGATGTATTACGAAACGAGTAAAGAGACTTGCCGGTAACGAGATTGAACTAGGTATTGAGATACCGACGATCGAATCTCGGGCAAGTAACATACCGATGACAAAGGGAACAATGTATGTTGTTATGCGGTCTGACCGATAAAGATCTTCGTAGAATATGTGGGAGCCAATATGAGCATCCAGGTTCCGCTATTGGTTATTGATCGGCGGCGTGTCTCGGTCATGTCTACATTGTTCTCGAACCCATAGGGTCCGCATGCTTAAAGTTTCGATGACAGTTATATTATGAGTTTATGAGTTTTGATGTATCGAAGTTAGTTCGGAGTCCCAGATGTGATCACGGACATGACGAGGAGTCTCGAACTGGTCGAGACATAAAGATTGATATATTGGAAGCCTATGTTTGGACATCGGAAGTGTTCCGGGTGAAATCGACATTTTACCGGAGTACTGGGAGGTTACCGGAACCCCCCGGTAACCTGATGGGCCTTAATGGGCCTAGTGGAGGAAGAGGAGAGGAGGCCTAGGGGCTGCCGCGCGCCCCTCCCCCCAAGTCTGAATTGGACAAGGAGGGGGGGCGCCCCCCCCTTTCCTTTCTTCCCTCTCCTCCTTCCCCCCCAAGTCCTAATCCAACTAGGGAAAAGGGAGGGGAGTCCTACTCCTGGTAGGAGTAGGACTCCTCCTGCGCGCCTCCTCCTAGGGCCGGCCGCACCCCCCTTGGCTCCTTTATATACGGGGGCAAGGGGCACCCCTAGACACACAAGTTGATCTCTAAAATCATTCTCTTAACCGTGTGCGGTGCCCCCTTCCACCATAGTCCTCGATAATATTGTAGTGGTGCTTAGGCGAAGCCCTGCGATAGTTGAACATCAAGATCGTCACCACGCCGTCGTGCTGACGGAACTCTTCCCCGACACTTTGCTGGATCGGAGTCCGGGGATCGTCATCGAGCTGAACGTGTGCTAGAACTTGGAGGTGCCGTAGTTTCGGTGCTTGATCGGTCGGGCCATGAAGACGTACGACTACATCAACCGCGTTGTCATAACGCTTCCGCTGTCGGTCTACAAGGGTATGTAGATCACACTCTCCCCTCTCGTTGTTGTGCATCACCATGATCTTGCGTGTGTGTAGGAATTTTTTTGAAATTACTATGTTCCCCAACATAAGCTTCCATCACTCTCGCAACCCATCATCTAATTGCTACTCCACAATGCATTCCCTTAGTCGCAAATATGGTGAAGTGTCATGTAGTCGACGTTCACTTGACACCACTAAGGGAATCACAACATACACACTATGAAAATATCGAACACATATCAAATTCATATGATTACTTGCAACATGATTTCTCCCGTGACCTCAAGAACAAAAGTAACTACTCACAAATGATAAACATGCTCATCATCTTAGGAGTATTAAATAGCATATTGGATCTGAACATATAATCTTTCACCAAATAAACCATAGAGTAATCAATTACAAGATGTAATCAACACTACTAGTCACCCACAAGCACCAATCTGTAGTTCCGGTAACAAGATTGAACACAAGGGATGAACTAGGGTTTGAGATGAGATGGTGCTGTTCAAGATGTTGATGGAGATTGCCGTCCCCAAGATGGGAGAGTTGTTGGTGATGATGATGATGATGATTTCCCCCTCTGGGAGGGAAGTTCCCCTGGCGGAATCGCTCCGCCGGAGGGCAAAAGTGCTCCTGCCCAAGTTCCGCCTCGAGACGGAGGCGCTCCGTCCCTAAAGTCCTCTACTTATTTTTTCTAGGTAAAAATGACCTATATACCAGAAGATGGGCACCGGAGGTGGGCCGAGGAGGGCACAACCCACGAGGGCGCGCCTAGGCTCCCTGGCGCGCCCAGGTGCCTTGTGCCCACCTGGTGGGCCCCCTCTAGTAGTTATTTGCTCCAATAATTCTTATATATTCCATAAAAAATCTCCGTCAAGTTTCAGCTTGTTTGGAGTTTTGCAGAATAGGTGGCCTGACGTAGCTTTTCCAGGTCCAAATTTTGAGCTGCCGGAATTCTCCCTCTTTGTGTGTACCTTGTAAATTATGAGAGAAATGAATTAGGATTACTCCAAAAGGCATTATTATGGATAAAAACATTATAAATAGCAGTAAGAAAACATGATGCAAAATGGACGTATCAACTCCCTCAAGCTTAGATCTCGCTTGTCCTCAAGCGAAAACCGAAATCGAAAAACATGTCCACATGCTTTGAGAGAGAGGTGTCGATAAAAACAAAATATGGACATAGAAGCATCATGTGGATTATTATAACAACAACAAATTTAAACATCAGACTTTTATCATAACTTCTCATGAATAAGTAACAGTTCATCACACAATCGAAGTATAAAGCCAAAACTCTATTAGAAACCAACAAACTATGTTCTCAGTCAATTTTGCAACTACAATTCATCATCTTTTCAGGAAGGGTCACATGTCGGAGCCTTTAGGCAAGTCCACATACTCAACCATCATATAGTCTTCTATGATTGCTAACACTCACCGTGTACACATGAGCAAAATGTTTCAACCAGACACATAGAAAGATAGGGGTTTATTGTTTCGCCTCCCAATATACTCACCTCAAGGGTGATGTCAACAATAATAACTCATGCTATCTATATTCAACTGGACATATGTGCCTAGATCTTTCCTCACCACATGATGCTTGCCAAAAGAGAAAAATAAAAAGGAATAGACGGAAAACTTTGACTCTTTGCATAGAAGTAAATACATAAAGGTAAAAGATAGGCCCTTCGCAGAGGGAAGTAGAGGTTGCCATGCGCTTATTTGTTTGTATGCTCAATCCGTTAGTGCAAGAGAACATCATGTTGTATTGCCCCTTAAGATGACAACATTCATTATGTAGTCTGTCGCTTTTATTCTTTGTCATCCAAGGTCGTACAACGCTCAATTTTCTCTTACACTAAATGATCTCACATTTTTAGAAGCAATTTCTATTGCCTTTTTGCACCGATGACAACTTACTTGAGGGATCTTGCTCAATCCCTAGGTAGGTATGGTGGACACTTTGAAAATGAGATTTGGGTTTAAGGGTTTTTGGATGCACAAGTTAGGGGGCAAAGCAAAGATAGGGGGCAAAGATAGGGGGCTAGCACCACATGTTGAAGGATCTATGACCGCATGACTTCTATGTGAATATAAACAAACGTAAACCACTAAGTTGTCTTCCTTGTCCAACGTCAACAATTTTAGCATATAATATTTTGACGAGGGCTCACAATCACAAAAGATCTCTAGGATAGTATATTTATATGTGAATCTTCTCTTCCATTATTAATTGTTTCATGATTTGCATCATTGACTAATGCTATGTTTGTCATTCTCTAATAAAATTTCCTACTTATACTTTTCCTTATGTGGTGTTATCACCTACCATAGGATTAGTATATGATCTTATTGATTTATTTCCTTTCTTTTATTTATTTATTTCATTTCTCTTTTTCTTTCTTTCTTATTTCTTTTCTTTATTTGCAACATGAAAGTAAACAAAGCAAAAACTCAAACTACACTTGATTATATAACTTGCACACGATTACAAGGATAGATCACTAAGCAAACTCTCAAATAAGAAAGGATTGAACTAAAATTTCATTCATTCTAAAGCAAAAGATCGAACTAAGCTAAGTAAAAGCAAAAAGATAGTGGGATGATACGATACCGGGGCACCTCCCCAAGCTTGGCGGAAGCCAAAGGGAGTGCCCATACCCGATACTCAGTTCTCCTTTGGTGGTGAAGAAGAAGATGGTGGTGAATAAGCAATCTATCCTTAAGGATCAAGAGATTCTCCAACCGACGAATGACGCTCCGGAGATAGGTGATATGCTCTTGATGCAGATTATTTTCGCGAGTGAGATACTTATTTTGTATGCGAACTATTTCAATGACGTGAAAAGCTTCAATCTCAGCAGGAGTGAGGTGAGTAAGGTAGGACTTAAGGATATCTTCCTCCTCCTCGGCCAGTAGTGCTTGTGTTGCCACCGGGGATGGATCTACGGTAGCTTCCTTGCCCTTGTCTCCCTTGATGGCGTCCGTAGGTTCCTCCTCTTCGTCTCGATCTTCATCAGCCAAGCATCTTCTTCCATGTGGTTGGAGGCGCAGAAAGACATGATGTCTGGCTTGATAAATCTAACCGGAAACAACAATAAAAGAGAACTGAGGATTTTCTCCGCGATACGGTCGCTAACAGGTTCAGGAAGTATATATAGATTTTTTTTATCTTGGAGGACAGGCATACAGGAGAAAAATGGAGTACAGAAGGTGTCCAAGGTGGGCACAACCCACCTGGGCGCGCCAGGCTTGCCTGGCGCGCCCTGGTGTATTGTGCCCACCAGGGGATGCTTCCTGGAAGGTCCTTTATTTCCAAAATTCTTAAATATTCCAAAACTGATAAAAACTATTTTTTCAGATTTTTCAGAGTCCGTTTACTTACCATATCACGTACCTCCTTATTTTCACGATTTTGGAGTGTTCCAGAAGGACTCTTTTATGTGTTCTTCCGGCGTCAAAGTTTGGATAATATTACTTTCGATATTAATGGGCGTACCTGAGATATAATGCTTTATTCGTTGCCCATTGACAACCTTCGGGTTAGTACCTTCGGAATTATTCATTTTAATGGCTCTAGACCGGTAAACCTCCTCAATGACATATGGGCCTTCACATTTTGAGAGGAGTTTTCCTGCAAAGAATCTGAAATGAGAGTTGTACAAAAGAACATATTCTCCGACTTTAAACTCACGCTTTTGAATTCTTTTGTCATGCCATCTTTTAACTTTTTCTTTGAATAATTTTGCATTATCATAAGCTTGGGTTCTCCATTCATCTAGAGAGCTAATATCAACTAACCTCTTTTCACCAGCAAGTTTGAAATCATAGTTGATTTCTTTAACTGCCCAAAATGCTTTGTGTTCTAACTCAAGAGGCAAATTATAAGCTTTTCCATAAACCATTTTATAAGGAGACATACCCATAGGATTTTTATATGCTGTTCTATAAGCCCAAAGTGCATCATCTAATTTCTTAGACCAATTCTTCCGGAACCTATTGACAATATTTTGCAAAATTAATTTTGTTTCTCTGTTGCTAAGCTCAACTTGACCGCTATACTGGGGATGATAGGGTGATGCAATTCTATGGTTAACATCATACTTGGCAAGCATTTTACAGAAAGCACCATGAATAAAGTGTGAACCACCATCAGTCATTAAATATATGGGGACTCCAAACCTTGGGAAAATAACATCCTTAAGCATTTTAATAGAGGTGTTGTGATCAACACTACTGGTTGGAATAGCTTCTACCCATTTAGTAACATAATCAACAACAACCAAAATATGTGTATACCCATTAGAGGAAGGAAAAGGTCCCATGTAATCAAATCCCCAAACATCAAATGGTTCAATATCAAGTGGATAATTCATAGGCATTTCTTCACACTTACCGATATTACCTATCCTTTGACATTCATCACAAGATGAGACAAACTTACGAGCATCCTTGAAGAGAGTAGGCCAATAAAATCTAGACTGCAATACCTTGTGAGCAGTTCTATCTCCAGCATGATGCCTTCCATAAGCTTCGGAGTGACATTTCCGTAGGATTTATCCTTGTTCATTCTCAGGTACACAACGTCTAATAATACCATCTACTCCTTCTTTATATAGATGAGGGTCATCCCAAAAGTAATGTCTTAAATCATAGAAGAATTTTTTATTTTGTTGGTAAGTAAAGCTAGGTGGTAAGTATTTAGCAACAACGTAATTAGCATAGTCAGCATACCAAGGAGTACTATGAGAAACATTTATTGCAGCTAACTACTCATCAGGAAAACTATCATCAATAGGTAGTGGGTCATCAAGCACATTTTCAAGCCTAGACAAGTTATCAGCTATGGGGTTCTCAGCGCCTTTTCTATCAACGATATGTAAATCAAATTCTTCTAACAAGAGAACCCAACGAATAAGTCTAGGTTTAGCATCTTTCTTTTCCATAAGATATTTAATAGCAGCATGGTCTGTGTGAACAGTTACTTTGGAATCAACAATATAAGGTCTAAATTTATCACAAGCAAACACCACTGCTAAGAATTCCTTTTCAGTACTAGCACAATTTCTCTGAGCACCTTCTAGAGTTTTACTAGCATAATGAATAACATTCAATTTCTTATCAACTCTTTGTCCTAGAACGGCACCAACAGCATAATCACTAGCATCACACATAATTTCAAAAGGCAAGTTCCAATCAGCTGGTTGAACAATAGGTGTAGAAATTAAGGCTTTCTTGAGTGTTTCAAAGGCTTCTAAACAATCATCATAAAAAATAAAAGGAATATCCTTTTGCAAAAGACTAGTAAGAGTCCTAGAAATTCTAGAAAAGTCTTTGATAAATGTCCTATAGAAACCAACATGACCTAAGAAACTATGAATAACTTTTATATCTTTAGGGCATGGCATCTATAATACCTAAATAGTTTATCCCCACTATCTTATTTTTCTTGACATGCAGCCTATCCACCTCATCACTTTGCCACATCAACAATTATTCTTCGTTTTAGCTATTTTTATGTTCACATTGCATGAACGAAAAGTCCAATGGTATTGATTAACAAGTACGCCGACGTCTCATTAAGAAAAGAGCCAAACAGTCTTCCATCACGCCGTATCTCCCCCCCCCCCTAAATAGCCGCCTCTATGCGGCTAGAAAAACAGGCAATATTCGCATGTGGTCATGACCATCGGTCTTCGGCGCGTCCGTCGGCTCTCTATGCTCTCTCCGACTATGGTTCTATTCCAGGTGTGAACAGATCTGGTGAGTTGTAGCGTCATCGACATCGCAGCGATGTTGATGCTTTTCCTCTCTCTCTGATTATGATTCTATTCCTAGTGGGAATCCTGTGGTGCCCTGTGGCGTTGTTGAGATGGAGGTGGTCATCCTCCTCCTCCTCCTCCTCCTCCTCTCTCTCTGTTCCGGTGAAACTAAATTCAACAATCTAATCAGGTGTACATGAGTCCCGTGCTGGCTTCCTTTAGGGCTGGGAGAGGAACAGGCAGATGGAGATGTCGGTCGGGTATTGCAACCAACTATGCACACGCCTCTGCTACTCATCCTTCTACAATTGGATTTTGTATTTTTTCTTAACCCACCCTCTAACTTCATTTGAGTCATTTTTGTGTCATTTCATTTGGTTGTGGTTAGGATGGGGTATTGGGGTTGACTAAGTTATGCTGATTAACCATAGATTGCCTCCGTTAGCTGGGATGACCGATTGCATTACACTCCGCATCATCGACACCACTGACCAGTCAACACCCTCGACGGTGTCACTTCAGCACAGACACTTAACGGTGTCAGGCAGTGTGCATGCGCTGATGCAGACCAATGGGCTACTTCTATTGGTGTGGCCATAGTGTCGATAATTGAAGCCCCACCGCAGGTAAAACAAAAGGTGCCTTTTTTCTTACGCCGGTCTGGTCGCGTTAATTATTTGTTGCCCATCCTCACTTAGAACGTTGATGCGACTTTAATTTCAAATCTTGGTACCTGTTCCATTGTTATTATTATGTAAATTTGGGGACGAGAATTAATTTCATTTCTTGATGTTACCGACTACTATTACTAGCAGCTATATTTTTTGTCCTTGGAAGATTTTTGTGGGCGTATTTTTGGATCAGGTTCTGGTCATTCATGCCTTTCTTTTGCCCTTCAATTTTTTAACTAGGCTCGGATAGTTCATGCCTTTCTTTTGTTCTATGTCAGTTGTGATGTCTATGGCAGTTTACCTTTCATATTGTCACGTGATCTAGTGCTCTACTACTAAACATAATTTTAAGATATATCAATATTTTTTCTTCAAGCTTCCGGTTTTCCCCAAACATAGGTTTCCTCAAAAATATTTTGTTATTTCCACTTCTATTTAAAGAAATGTTTATTGTTATTGTTAGTTTTATTTTTAGCATGTATTCCCACAGCAACGCGTGGGGTGTCATCTAGTTTTCTCAATTGCATCAACCTTATCTTGGTCCACTTCAATACCTCTTTCAGAAATTTTATGACCCAAGACAATGCCTTCATTAACCATAAAGTGGCACTTCTCCCAATTCAAGACAAGATTTGTTTGTTCACATCTCTGCAAAACTCGATCAAGATTGCTTAAAGAATCATCAAAAGACTTCCCATGAACAGAGAAGTCATCCATGAAAACCTCAATTATCTTTTCACAAAAATCAGAGAATATAGCAGTCATACATCTTTGAAAGGTAGCAGGTGCATTACATAAACCAAAAGGCATATGTCTATAAGCATATGTTCCAAAGGGACAAGTAAAAGTGGTATTTTCTTGATCAGGTTGAGAAACAGGTATTTGTGAAAAGCCAGAATATCCATCAAGGAAACAAAAGTGTGTGTGCTTAGATAATATTTCAAGCATTTGATCAATAAAAGGCAAAGGTTAATGATCTTTTCTAGTTGCTTTGTTTAATTTTCTAAAATCAATTACCATTATATAGCCTGGAATAATTCTTTGTGGAATAAGTTCATTTTTATCATTAGGAACAATAGTAATACCTCCTTTCTTAGGGACACAACAAGACTTACCATCTACTATCAGCTATGGGATATATTATACCTGCTTCCAGAAGTTTTAATATTTCCGTTCTTACCACCTCTTTCATCTTCGGTTTTAACCGACGTTGGTGATCAACAACAGGTTTAGCATCAGGTTCCATATTAATTTTGTGCTGACATAGAGTGGGACTAATGCCCTTTAAATCATCAAGAGTATATCCAATAGCAGCTCGGTGCTTCCTTAGAACTTTCAATAATCTTTCTTAGTCATGTTTTTGAAGGTACGGTTAGCACTAATAATAATAGGATATATTTCCTTTTCACCAAGATAAGTATATTTCAAAGTGTCTGGCAATTGTTTTAATTCAAACATAGGATCACCTTTAGGTGGAGGAGGAACTCCCAGAGTTTCAATAGGCAAATTGTGTTTAAGCAGAGGACGTTGTTCAAAGAAAATCTTACCTATTTCATTTCTTTCATGCATATGTAAATCATTTTCATGGTCTAGCAAATATTGTTCTAAAGGATCAGTAGGTGGTACAACAATAGAAGCAAGACCAATTAATTCATCCTTACTAGGCAATTATTTTTCATGAAGATTTCTACTAAACTTGGAAAAATTAAACTCATGAGACTCATCACCGAACCTAACACCAACAGTTTGTTTCTAAAAATCTATCTTAGCATTAATGGTGTTCAAGAAAGGTCTACCAAAGATAATGGGACAGAAGTCATCTTGTGGGGAACCAAGAACAAGAAAATCAGTAGGGTATTTTTTCCCACACAGGACTTCAACATCTCTAACAATCCCAAATGGTGATATGGTGTCTCTATTAGCAAGTTTAATAGTAACATCTATTTCTTCTAACTCTACAGGTGCTATGTCTTTCATAATTTCTTGATAAAGGTGTAAGGAATAGCACTCACACTAGCACCCATGTCACATAAACCATGATAACAGTGATCTCCTATTTTAACTGAGATGACAGGCATGCCCACAATAGGTCTATGTTTATCCCTTTTATCAGGTTTAGCAATTCTAGCAGCTTCTTCACACAAGTAAATAACATGCACATCTATATCTTCTTCTAAGAGATCTTTAACCATAGCTATGCTAGGTTCTACTTTAATTTGTTCATCAGGTTTAGGTGTTCTAATATAGCTTTTGTTAACCACAGTTGAAACTTTAGCATGTTCCTTTATCCTAACAGGGAAAGGTGGTTTCTCAATATAAGCAGAAGGGACAACTTGATCAACATTATAAAGTATAGTTTCTTCCTTAGTTGGTAGCGGTTCTTTAATTTCTTCTTTCATAGGTGGGTGATATTTAAACCACTTCTCTTTAGGGAGTTCAACATGAGTAGCAAATGATTCACAAAAGGAGGCTACTATCTCAGAGTCAAGTCCATATTTAGCTTTTGAAAAGCATTGGCATTCATAAAAGATTTAACACAATCATACTTAAGTTTAATACCTGACTCTTTACCTTCGGCGAGTTCCCAATCTTCAGATTTGTGTTTAATTCTTTCCAAAAGATCCCACCGGAATTCAATAGTCTTCTTCATAAAAGAACCAACACAAGAAGTATCAAGCATGGTTTGGTCATTACGAGAAAGCCGAGCATAAAAATTCTGGATAATAATTTCTCTTGAGAGCTCATGATTGGGGAAAGAATATAACATTGACTTAAGCCTCCCCCAAGCTAGAGCGATACTTTTTCCTTCATGAGGCCAAAAATTATATATATAATTTTGATCACAATGAACTAGATACATAGGATACTTTTTCCTTCACGATGCCAAAAATTATATATATAATTCCAATTCCAAGATCTAATATCATTGCATAGCCTATACCACGCCAATGCTTTTCCCTTCAAAGATAAAGGGAAAACCTTTTTCATAAGTTCATCTTTGGGTAAACCTGCAAGCTTAAAAATCCACAAATTTGTTCCACATATATCAAGTGCATATTAGGATGTTCGGTTCCATCTCCTGCATAAGGATTAGCTAGCAGTTGTTCTATCATACCCGAAGGAATTTCATATTAAATATTTTCAGTAGATGCGGTAGGTTGAGGGGTAACTAATTGTGGTTCCGGACGAGGTGAAGATACCACGAACAAACCCCTCAAAGGATTGATTTCCATAGTAACAAGTGACAATAAATTTCAGCACACTATATAAATGTTTCCTTAGCAATTTCCACTTACCAAAGGCGCTTCACTCCCTGGCAATGGCGCCAAAAAATAGCCTGGATGACCCACAAGTATAGGGGGTCAATTGTAGCTCTTTTCGATAAGTAAGAGTGTCGAACCCAACGAGGAGCAGATGGAAATGACAAGTAGTTTTCAGTAAGGTAATGTCTGCAAGTGCTGACATTGTAAGTAGCGGAGTAGTTTGATAGCAAGATAATTTGTAACGAGCAAGTAACGATAGTAGTAACAAATATGAATCAAGGTAGCCCAATCCTTTTGAGGCAAAGGACAGGCCAAAACAGTCTCTTATGATAAGCAAAGCGTTCTTGAGGGTACGCGGGAATTTCATCTAGTCACTTTCATCATGTTGGTTCGATTTCTGTTTGCTACTTTGATAATTTGATATGTGGGTGGACCGGTGCTTAGGTGATGTTCTTACTTGAACAAACCTCCTACTTATGATTAACCCTCCCGCAAGCATCCACAACAACGAGAAAAGTATTAAGAATAAATTCTAACCATAGCATTAAACTTTTGGATCCAATCGGTCCCTTACGGAATAGCGCATAAATTGGGGTTTAAGCTTCTGTCACTCTCGCAACCCTTCATATAATTGCTACTCCACAATGCATTCCCTTAGGCCCAAATATGGTGAAGTGTCATGTAGTCGACGTTCAGATGACACCACTAAGGGAATCACAACCTACATACTATCAAAATATCAAACACATATCAAATTCACATGATTACTTGCAACATGATTTCTCCCGTGACCTCGAGAACAAAAGTAACTACTCACAAATGATAAACATGCTCATGATCAGAGGAGTATTAAATAGCATATTGGATCTGAACATATAATCTTCCACCAAATAAACCATATAGTAATCAACTACGAGATGTAATCAACACTACTAGTCACCCACAAGCACCAATCTATAGTTCCGGTAACAAGATTGAACACCAGAGATGAACTAAGGTTTGAGATGAGATGGTGTTGTTGAAGATGTTGATGGAGATTGCCCTCCCCAAGATGGGATAGTTGTTGGTGATGATGATGACGATGATTTCCCCCTTCGGGAGGGAAGTTTCCCCGGCGGAATCGCTCCACCGGAGGGCAAAAGTGCCCCTGCCCAAGTTCCGCCTCGAGACGGCGACGCTCCATCCCGAAAGTCTTCTCCTTATTTTTTCTAGGTCAAAATGACCTATATACCAGAAGATGGGCACGGAGGTGGGCCAGGTGGGTTGTGCCCACTTGGTGGGCCCCCTCTGGTAGTTATTTGCTCCAATAATTCTTATATATTCCATAAAAATCTTTGTCAAGTTTTAGCTTGTTTGGAGTTGTGCTGAATAGGTGGCCTGACGTAGCTTTTCCAGGTCCAGATTTCCAGCGGCCGGAATTCTCCCTCTTTGTGTGTACCTTGTAAATTATGAGAGAAAAGGCATTAGAATTACTCCAAAAAGCATTATAATGGATAAAAACATTATAAATAACAATAAGAAAACATGATGCAAAATGGACATATCATGCAACAACAAGCGTTGGAGGATTTTAGCGCCAAACAGGACAAAGCTAATAAGCTTGCTAAGCTTAATGCTAGCATGGTGGATACCCAGGATAACATTTCTTGAGATCTTGTGAAGTTGTTTCAGTTATGGACTTGTTTTGCTGCTGCATTTATTTGCACCACTGGCCAATTTTGACGGCCAGTGTATGTAATATGCTGCTTTGTTCCCTATATTTGCATTGGTGGCGAACTTTGATGCCTAATGGATGTAATATGCGTAATAGCTGTAATAGGCTAGCATTAGTTGCTTGCTTGTTTATTTCCTTATTGTCTTGTTTAGTTGTTGGCTTGTAGTCACTGCAGTTCTTTTTCCGCGTTTTTCTAGTGGCCACAATAACCTATTTTTGGTAACTAGGCCACAATAATCATGGCAACACACAGACTGTTGTAACCATGGTACTCCTGCGAGACGTAGGATCCATGGGCCTTCTACGGGCCATAGGATCCATGGAATTTATACGGGCTGTATCATCCATGGGCCTTATACGGGTCGTATGATCCGTTGGTCTTCTACGGGCCGTAGGATCCATGGGCCTTCTACGGGGCATATAATCATTTCGCCAAACATGGGCCGTACTATTTGTGGACCATAATGGGCCGTTAATAGGCCGTATTTGATAACGCTATGACAACAACCCAATGGGCTAACGGGCCACAAACGGGCTGAATGTAACCACAGGCTGAATTTGGCCCACAAACGGAACATGCGAGTAACGGACCGTTGTCGGTGTCAAAACCGGCGAATCTCTGGTAGGGGTCCCGAACTGCGCGTCTAAGGTCGATGGCAACAGGAGACATGGGACACAATGTTTACCCAGGTTCGGGCCCTCTCTATGGAGGTAATACCCTACTTCCTGCTTGATTGATCTTGATGAATATGAGTATTACAAGAGTTGATCTACCACAAGATCGTAATGGCTAGACCCTAGAAGTCTAGCTTGTATGACTAGGGTAATGAGTCTCTCCCCTCCAGACTAAGTCCTCCGGTTTATATAGACACCGGGAGGATCTAGGGTTACAAGAGGTAGGTTACAGAGAAAGGAATCTATGTATTTGATCGCCAAGCTTGCCTTCCACGCCAAGAAGAGTCCCATCTGGACACGGGTAGAGTCTTCGGTCTTCGTATCTTCACAGCCCATCAGTCCGGCCCATGGCTAACAGGCCGAACGCCCGAGGACCCCTTAGTCTAGGACTCCCTCAGTAGCCCCCAAACCAGGCTTCAATGACGAGGTGTTCGGCGCACAGATTGTCTTCGGCATTGCAAGGCGGGTTCCTCCTCCTCTGACCACCAAGTGATGTATTCGGCCTTCCATTTAATGTCATACCCCTCGGTTTCTGTGCATGAACAACTTCAGGTTCAACGTGTCAAGCGAATGCAATAGGTCAGGGTATTTTTGCAAATAACACCCCGGCGACATGAGAAAAAATGTCTATTTAAAGAGACTGGATCTTTGATCCATTCGGCACCACGCAGAAAAATCCTCAGAGATCGCTAGGAAAAACCATACTAACATGGCTAGTGCTCCTGGCTCCTCCTCCCGTCCCTGTGGCCCAGAAAAAGGTGAGTGGGAGAAGTTCTCTGTATCCCACAATCAGCTGGAGAAGCTGCAAAAACAGGGATCTCTTCCTCCTGCAGATTTGGTCCCCGTTCGGGCAGGGCTGGCCCCCTTTAATGGCGAGACCCAGGAAGAGGGTTTCCCTAATCCATCCAAGGGGGAATGAGTGTGTTTTGTCCCCTATCTGCTAAGAGGCGTCGGGTTTCCAATTCATATGTTCCTTCGAGGTCTTCTAGAGTATTATGGCCTCCAACTGCACAACTTCACTCCGGCCTCCATCCCGCACATCGTGGGTTATGTCACTTTATGCGAGTTGTTTCTAGGTTGCGAGGCCCCACTTTGAATTGTGGAGAAATCTATTCTGCCTCATCCCTCATAACCATGAGGGATCAATATTTGAAGTGGGCGGAGCCGAAATATGGCGCATCACCGATACCGGATACCTGTCCGGTACACCAAGGAAGGCATCTAGAGAATGGCCTTCTGAATGGTTTTATATTGAGGACGTCACACTTCCCAGCCCAGTTCGGAAGGGTCTTCCCGAGTTCACAAGCGTTCCGTTCAAGAAACGCCACAGCTGGCGCCCTCGGAGTCTTTAGGAGGATGATAGTGCGTAAGTTCGTCAACTCATGGACAAGATAAGGATGCTCGCCCAGTCCGGATTAACAATAGTCGAGGTAATGGCGACCTCCATAGTACGAGGGGTTTAGCCGCTCCAATACAGAGGGATTCTAATGTGGCATTACAATGGGGAGGATGACGCCTCCCGCAGTAGTCGGAAGGGTCCGGACACCCCCGTCGCTTTCACCAAAATATTGGTTGAACTGTTCAAGGGGGAGGAAAAGGAGTTCCTTCACATTAAGTGCAGAGACAGGTATTCGATGTATGATCCTCCTAGCTGGGTAAGTCCCCACTCCTCCACTTTACTCATTTCGTTCCTCAAGTAATCTTTAGTGAGTATTTAACCCGCTCACTTATGACAGCACTGGCGCAAGGTCTCCAAGGGGCTTCATAGCCCCGCCCCTCAGCCAGAGGACCACAATCGGGAGCTTGACCCCGGATTCGAAGAGGATCCGTATATATCCGTGGTGCTCGAGGGCGGGGTGTTCTACCAGGCGAGCTATGACGGCACAGAAGTGGCCATCATCGCCGATTATCTTGGTCTACTTCCTGCCTCACACGTAAGTAATCAGGAGACCCCCAAGAGAGTTTCCTCATTCCGCCTCACCCACCGCACTGTCTCATGCTCCAAAGGGGAGGCGTTCAACGCGCCATGCTACTTCAGGGGCGACCCCGAAGAGAGCGACTCCTACACCGGGCAAGCCTTCGAAAAGGAAGGCAAACAAAGACACAGCAAAGCCTTCATCAAAGAGGTGCGGATTTGTAAATATGTTCTTTAGCAGTCGTATTCGACTGTGACTTTTATGTTTTGTCCTGTATCAGGAAAAGAGTTCACCAGACTATATCCGGGGGTCCGGCCAGTCATACCCCCAACAACCGGGGTTCGGACCCTGTCGGAGAGACGGGGCCGATACGGGAGTGGTGCCGAACAGTCCTTCAGCCGGGGGTTCTAAAAATATGTCCGTTACCAACTCGGAAGTGGAGAGCGCCATGAACCATCGGCGCATGAGGGCCATTTTACGAGACCCAAAGTTCTCGAAAGAGGCGTTCAATGCCTTCAGCTCGGCTGACGCCTACAGCCGAGCTGCTCGAGATGGGCTTAACAGAGCCACAGAGCGGCATTTGAAGGATGTGCAAATAAGTTTGCCTTGTCCAGATATGATAACCATATATTATTATCCCCCGAGACTTGAAGCAGTTGGTACAACTGATTTAAGGATCGCTGTATAAGCAGGTTCTCATGGAGAAGAGCGACCTGCTAGCCCAAGAGCTAGAAAAGTATCGGACACAGCTGACTGCTGTTACCGCCGAACTACAAGAGTCCAAGAAGGCATTGTCTAGTGATATTTCCCTCCATTGAGAAACAATATGTATATGCCAGTTGTGCTAATACTGTTGCTTATCTCCAAACAGGATCGTCCGATCAACTGGAGGAGAAGCTGAAGACCGCTCAAGCGGGAGAAAAGGAGGCTGAAAGGCTACACACCGCAGGCGAACGTGTGCTTACCCGATTCAGAGGGGAGAAAAAAAAGCTCCAAGATTCCAGCACCCAGCTAGGTGAAGAGCTAAAAGATGTGCGCGCCCAGCTGGCTGATTCTGTAAAGGAAAATAAGAGGCTGCGAGGCGGCATATTCAGTATGTGGCCGAACTTACCTTATTTTGATTGCGCGATGCAAAGGGTCTGATAGAGGTACGTTTGTAGGTATGCTGACGGGCCATCCCGAAGAGGAGGTGTCCGGATCGACGAGCGATCTACTGCAAGGGCTGTCCCAAATGCACGAGAAAACTCGTCTGGCAATGCAGAGCGTTGCCAAGACCTTGTGGGCTTCCGTCTCCCCTCCAGGAAGTATGGAGGAGCTGGTAGAGCTATTCAAGGGAGCCCAGCGGCGTTTCCGATTATGGAAAATATCGGCCAGCCGGGAAGGTGCATGGGAGGCCTGGGTTATGGTGAAAGCACGGTATACCAAGCTTGATCCGAATCGCATGGCCCGGGTCGGACCTCTAGGGTCAGACGGGAAGGAGGTTCCTGTTAGTTTGGTATATGACCAAGTAGAAGTAGCTGCCAAGTATTCCCAACAGGATTGTAAATTAGACTGCCTGCTGGACGGCATAGAACATGAAAATTTTGAGTCTTAAGTGACTATGTACTTTCCTGGATATATTCAACTCAAGCTGGATTGTAAAACGATTGTCATGGCAGACCTTTTCGCTTTTACCTCTCGACCCGAAGGTGCGGAGTGCATCTGAATACCTGAGCGGCAAAATAAACCGAGGTATGCATGGAAACCAAGCGTAGGGGTCATAGTTGCTTGAACAAACAAGTTGTATCCGTCTAGTTATGTTATATTACATTAATATTGTAAGAAACATCTTCCAGAGAGAATAGTTTCGTTAAGGGTTCCTCTCCATGGGTGTGCATGCGTTAGCGTGCATGTCCGAACTATGATGGAAAAAGCACAGTGTATATAGCTTCTGGGGTTTCACAATGGTGTGAATGCAAAAAACATCTTTAATTCATCGACCGAATATTCCCTTAAGAACGCTAGCTTTCGACCTGACCCAGTCTGAGGTACACATCCGGATGACCCGGCAGTAACAATCGCAGAGGTGCTCCCTTTATGCCCTAGCCGAACTAACGGGAACGTAGGGCATAAGCACAGGAGCCAGACAACCCAGCTTGGCCAAAACTTAAGTCATATCAATGCATATAATGGCGAAGAAAAGGTACATATGGAAAAAAAACGCATATGTGAGGAGCTTGATGCTAGAGAAATGATAATAACAAGCTTCTGTTCAAGAAGCCCCCAGGTATAATGGCCATACATATTTGAAGATGTATACGTCCAAGGTGCGTGGTCTAGCCGCACAAGAGCTTTAGGGCGAAAAAAGAAAAATGAAAAAGAGAGAGAATAATGGAAACCACAGGGGGAAAGAAACGAACAAATAGTTCGGCGCTAGGCATAGAATCTTCAGAGTCTGACCGTGTTCCAAGGGTTCGGCTCTAGGCGATTGGCTGATGCATCACGCAGGCGATACACTCCTCCGGTGAGAACTTCGTCAATGATGAAGGGACCCTCCCACTTGGGCTTGAGTTTGTCCTTTTTCTTCTCCGGCAAGCGTAGAACGAGTTCGCGAACGTAAGTCTTGGCCCGTACTTCTCTGCTTTGATATCTGCGGGCCTGCTGTTGATAAAATGTGGAACGGGCTTTTGCGACATCGCACTCTTCCTCCAGGGCATCTAGGTTGTCCTGCCGATCAAGCTCGGCCTCTCTCTCTTCGTACATGCGCACTCGAGGTGAGTCATGGATAATATCACAGGGTAACGCCGCCTTTGCGCCATACACCATTAAGAAAGGAGTGTATCCAGTAGTACGGTTGGGCGTGGTTTGCAGCCCCAGAGTACGGAGTCGAGCTCCTCAACCTAGTGCTTGTATGATTCTCTCAGAAACCGCACTAGTCTGGGTTTAATGCCACTCATAATAAGACCATTCGCCCTTTCGACCTGACTATTTGTTTGCGGGTGATAGACGGAGGCATAGTCGAGCTTAATGCCCAGATTAGCGCACCAAGTTTTCACCTCGTCGGCTGTAAAATTGGAGCCATTGTCGGTGATGATGTTGTGTGGCACACCATAGCAGTGCACAACGCCGGATAAGAAATCTATCACCGGCTTGGACTCGGCCGTTTTAACTGGTTTGGCCTCTATCCACTTTGTGAATTTATCCACCATGACCAGTAGATATTTTTTCTTATGGATTCCTCCTTTAAGGGGTCCAACCATATCCAATCCCCAGACCGCAAAAGGCCAACTGATGTGGATTGTTTGTAGGGCAGTGGGGGCATGTGGCTTTGGTTGGCGAAAAGTTGGCATCCAACGCAACGTTGGACAAGGTCCTATGCATCTGCTCGGGCCGTCGGCCAATAAAACCCTGTACGGAAGGCCTTGCTAACAAGGGCTCAAGCTGCGACATGGTGCCCACCGAGACCGGCATGGATTTCAGCCAGGAGCTGCCGCTCCTCTTCCTCGGAGATACATCTTTGAAGGACTCTAGTAGCGCTTTTCTAGTAGAGTTCACCGTCGTGAACCTTGTAGGCCTTCGAACGCCGGACAATGCGGCGGGCCTCGTTCTGATCCTCAGGGAGTTCCTTTCTAGTGAGGTAGGCCAAGAAGGGTTCGGTCCATGGGGCAATGACTGCCATAATGAGATGTGTCGGCGGTGTTATTTCGGTGGCTGAGCCCCCGGTGATATCGGAGTGTTCGGGATCTGAGATTGGGTTTGGATCCGGACTGGTGATATCGCTCTCCTCTTGCCACACCACGGATGGCTTAAAAATCCTTTCTAGAAAGATGTTAGGTGGGAGGGGGTCGCGTTTGGCGCTGATGCGGGCAAGGACGAACGCCGCTTGATTACTTTGTCGGGCCACGTGATGCAACTTGAGCCCCTCGAAACGAGCCGACATTTTTAAGACAACATTACAATAAGCCGCCATCTTCGGATCTTTGGCATCAAAGTCTCCATTTATTTGAGATATTGCGACGTTTGGTCCCCGCGCACTTCCAGGTGGTGTATGCCCATGGAGACAGCCATTCGAAGCCCATGCAATAAGGCATCGTATTCGGCTGTGTTACTGGAGTCTGTGTATAATATTTGGAGTATGTACTGGACGACGTCTTCGGTGGGGGACGTTACCTAGCCCTGCCAACATTTTGGAGCCATCAAAATACATAATCCAGTTGGAGTATGTGCCGTACTCTTTAGGGAGTTCGGCCTCTGTCCATTCGGCGACGAAGTCAGCTAATACTTGGGATTTAATGGCTCGACGCGGTTTATATGTTATGTCAAATGGAAGGAGCTAAATGGCCCATTTGGCAATCCGGCCGGTAGCATCGCAGTTGTTTATTATGTCATTGAGTGGTATTTCCGAAGCCACCATGATCGAACACTCCTGGAAGTAGTGTCGTAGCTTTCGGGATGCCATGAAGACCGTGTACGCTATCTTTTGATAATGAGGGTACAGGGATTTGCTTGGTGTGAGGATAGTGGATACGTAGTATACTGGCTTCTGAAGCGGGAATTTGTGTCCGTCCTGTTCTCGTTCCATGACGAGCACGCGCTCACCACCTGGTTTGTTGTCGATATGTATAATAACATGGGTTCACCGATGTTCGGCGCAGCCAGGATTGGGTTGCTTGCTAGAAGGGTTTTTATTTCTTCCAGTTCGGCTGTTGCCGCATCCGTCCACTTGAAGTGATTGATGCACCGTAGAAGGCGATAGAGTGGCAATGCCTTTTCTCCCAATCTAGAGATAAAGTGGCTTAAAGCTGCCATGCAACCGTCGAGTTTTTGGAGCTATTTAAGGTCCATTGGCATAGCCAATTGTGACAAAGGTCGGATTTTGGCTGGATTTCTTCAATTCCTCTATTGGAAACAATGAAGCCCAGCAGTTTTCCAGCGGGGACGCCGAAAACACACTTTTTCGGATTGAGCTTTAATGTCGTATGCATGGAGGTTGTCAAATGTGAGACGTAAATCGTCTATGAGTGTTTCGACGTGTCTAGTTTTGTTGACAATGTCGTCCACGTATGCTTCAACTGTCTTGCCGATCTGTTTCCCCATGCATGTTTGAATCATGCGTTGGTAGGTGGCACCGACATTTTTGAGCCCGAAGGGCATGGTGTTGAAGCAAAATGGCCCGTATGGGGTAATGAATGTTGTTGCGG